>NW_021637372.1:0-107408 GCF_004799145.2 Neltuma alba
CTCGTCTGTGGCTCTCGCTCATTAAATCAAAAACCTGCGAGGATCCATTATGAAGACCTAGAGCCTTCGGTATCACTGTGGTGAGTTTAAAATTTTGTTTACCGTTTAAAATATTTTTAGGTGAACTTCCATCAGCATATAACAGATTTGAACCATGTTTTCTGGTTACCCATACGATTAAAAATTATAATTTCCCTTCTGGTATAAAGACCATATTTTATAATGGAGAATCCGTGGGAAAAGTAGTGCATTGGGCCTGAGGGGCCGATGTTCAATGAAATGCTTGAAAGCCGTAGTTTTTCGCAGTTCACTCTATGAATTTGTAGCTTTTTTGATTCGGCTACTGAAGGAGATAACAATGACTTTCACTGTATATGTAATATTAAAAGTTCATTAGCTAAAGACTGTACTTAAAAGAATGAAAAAAGGTGAATCGGCTTAGTGATGAGGAGAAGCGCTGAAATGCTAATTTTTCAAACAGCTGTTTGCTTATGTTTGATAGTGCTGACACGTGTGGTTCCGTGCTAATTAACATAATTGCAGCACTTTGCATGGCTGTATTTCTGCTAACACTTTCAACCTTCCTAGGAGTTCTTTATTCCAAAATTTTTCTCTTTTTCCAGTATAAGCAAAATTTTGTTGGTGACTAATCCCGTTTGAATTAATTTTCAAGTCAATTTTTATTATAAATTTTCTTTTCTCTTGCTATCCATGTTGATTTTTTCTTGATCTAAGGGGTCAAGCTTAACCGAAGACGTTGGACTTCTCCCCAAACATTGGCGCTCACTCTACTAATATATTTTTACATGGCTTGGAAGGAATAAAAGAGACTCTGTGATGTTTGAAATTTAATGTTTTTTCATTGTCTTGGAGGCATTGTCTAAAAGGATAGTATTCATGTGCTCCATGTGGGGTGTTGGTGATGATTTGATTTAGAAGGTTTGCTGTCTTAGATTTTCCGAGCGATTGGGCTGCATTATTACACTTTTTATCATTTTTGTTGCCTATTTTTCTATGCTATATTTCCTAGATTCTTCTCACAGTGTCTTATTCTCCTTTGGCTATCATCTCCTTGGATAAAAATGTATTTTATCAAAAAAAATGTTTGAATAAGAGATGAAATTATTTGGAAAGTCATGACACCATCGATCCCGTTTGAGCTTGAGGTTCTGCTGGCTGTAATGTACCTTTCTTTGCAATGATTGATTAGGTTCCGACAGTTGCATGCCAGATACTTGGAGAAACAGAAGAATAGCTGCGTTTATCTGAGAGAATCGCCATTATCTAGAGAACATGAAAGTGGAAGAGGTGAATCGGTGTCAAATTCAGGAATGGTACCCAAAGTTTAAATCAGTATCCATCAAAACCATAATTCACCAACTTCCAGAATCTTTTGTTGATTATCTTCTCAACGACTCTGGGCCCTTCCTGTTGCCAGTTTCTGTCTCAAACGAAGACCCCTTTCCCAATCGAATTCATAATCCTGATGAGGAAGAAGATTATCAAGTTTCAGAAGGATCTGGTGATGAAGCTGAAGAACCTCCACCACCACCTTCATTTCCAGAACTTGAATTGAAAGTTAAGGAATCGATTGAATCCCTTGGAGGTGCAGTCTTCCCCAAGCTGAATTGGAGCGCACCAAAAGACTCTGCTTGGATAAGTACCACAGGTACCCTCGGGTGCTCCACCTTCAGTGAGATCGCGCTATTGCTCCGGTCATCTGACTCATTGGTCCATGACTTGTGTCATGCTTATGATTCTAGTGATGATAAATCTTCGTCTAGACCCCAAAACTTCTTCCTTGCCCTTCGCAAGTGGTACCCATCCCTTCGGCCAGAGATGGAGTTTCGATGTTTCGTGCGAGGGAAGAAACTAATTGGAATTTCGCAGCGTGAGGTGACTACTTTTTATCCTTCCTTGCTTGAAAAGAAGAACGATCTCCTTTTACTCATACAGGATTTCTTCAACGACAAAGTAAGAGCTGTATTTGAATCAGAAGACTACACATTTGATGTTTACATTACAAAGGGTGAGAGGGTTAAAATAGTGGATTTCAATCCATGGGGTGCTTTTACACTGCCATTGCTGTTTGCATGGGAGGAACTAGATCAGATTCTTGAAGACGGAGATGGTGTGGAGTTCAGAATTATTGAAGATCGTTGTGCTGTCAGGCCAGGGCTTAAGACGGCAGTTCCATATGATTACTTGGATACTAGCCCTGGAAGTGGCTGGGATAGATTTATGAGGGATGCAGATGAAGAGTGTCATAAACAATCTAGGTCCCCAGAAGCTGGTGCCTGAGAGGTAGATGGATATTTCAACTTGTCGCTTGATTTTTAGATTTGAGTTGGCAAATGGAACTATAAGAAGGAAGCGATTTCTTTGGTTTGACTACTATTTTGGTCGTTTTAAAGATACTTATTTCATCTAAGTTCTGAAATTTATGAAATTAGTCCAAGCTTGTTTGGGTATGCTAATTTGGTCGTCATCTTCTGGTTTTTTGCCCCCCTTGAAACAAAATCATCCCTGTCACCTAAACTTATGGGCTAATTAACTGATTAGTTTGTTAACAATTATCTGATGATCGTAAGGATATGTTTCCCTTTGACACGGACTGACATCAGCTTCTATAACAGTATCCTGTCAAGTTTCAAGTTTTTGTACTTCTGTCTATCCTTGTGTTTGTTTGGCATGGTGTGATGCATATGAATTTTATAGCATATTTAGAGTGAATTCTTGTTCATGTACAGGTTCAAACTTTAATGTGCGACAGCTCATCTAAAGTGAAAAGATTAATGAAAGCATTGCTTACGCGGATTCTATTGATAAGAGAATGTAAACAGAATTGTTCATCATGACTTGTGAAAACCAAAGTCACAACTTGCACATATAAGAAAAGGAAAAGCTGAAACTTTTGTACAGCAAAGAAGAACAAAGGATCAAAAGTGGCTTGATAAGGCTAAAATTTGACACAATGTTTGACAAACATTTTCAGTCCCTTGTTCTTCTTGGGGCTCTCCTCCTGCTGCTTCTTCTCTGTTATTCTCCTCATGTCTTCTTTCCTCCTCCTTTTCTCCCAATCTGCCTCTATCTGCAAACATAGCTTTCATATTATAACATCAGACCTATTAGATCATTATTGTTATACCCTCATCTCTATTCAGCTTCACTAAAGTTAGATACTGTTTTGTATAATAATAATTAATAATAATAATAATTGTGATGACGATAATAATAACAGAGCACTTTTCATTTTAGCTGGCTTCCACATTAACATTATTGTTGCCGCCACCGCCGCGACCCATTAGCATTATTAACTCCTTCAAAAGAACAAAATAGAAATCTGGATGGCATTGAAGGAATCCATTTTTAATTTATTAAGTGAATTGAATAATCAATATGGTATGCAGTAATTGATTAGAATCAAGATTCTTTGCCACTGCTCAATCACACTCTAAAATTGCTGTTCAAATCATTTCTTTGTTTTTTTGGGCTATTACTCCTGTAATTCTAGTACTTTTGAATTTTATGGACATTACATTACATAGGGATGAACTGGAGCAATTCTAGTTCTCTGTTAAGTTTTAATGGTGTTGCATGTATTTCAAAAATTTAGGAAGAAAGGTCTGGGAGAGTTTAAGTTGTAATTAAATTATAAAAAATTCCCCAACAAAAGATGAGAATAATGATTCAATAAAGGATATGAAAGCATTTTTCATATTATATGATGTTTTCTTGAATTTATATAGCAACAAAAACTCCAGGAAAGAAAAAAATCAAATAGAATTTCTTAAATTTAGACTTTGAATAACAATTTTCTCCCTACCTTCAGCATGCGATCCTCCAGATGATCAAGCCTCTCGATCAACGTTCCTTTCACTCCAGTCTCCATAATGACGTGGTCGATCGGACGGCAGTGCTTCTCCAGGCTCTTAGGGGAGAAATCAACGGACGACGCGTGGCCTTCACTCGTCAGTGTGCCGCTTGATGGAGTTGATTCAAAAGAGCTCTTAGGAGATCTGTTGTACCCTCTAATTTCTTCCAATTGCTTCAACTACAACATTTACCCGACAAGATCAATCTCGGCCCAATTAAAAAACCAATGAGTTTAAAATATCAGCCCAACTATAAAACTAGGCCCAAAAGTCTATACTATGGCCCAATTAAGAATCACCCGCATAGTTTCGTTTAATTTCCACTCAAATTTTCGCCAAACAAAAAGAAAAATTGCACTCAAATGCTTCAACTATTTTCTTAAAGGAAAATATTCCTCAAAATTATTTTTTTTAAAGGTCACTTATCATCATTTCACCTAAACTAGTTATGAATAAAGGAAACAGTTTCCAATTTTATTATCTGAAAAATTCTAGTCAAGTATAAGTATATCTAATAATGATAAGAAAAATGTGGTCTGAAAATAGAAGAAAATGATGATTTAATAATAAAAGTTTAATAATAAACATATACTATTTTCGACTGTAAACAAGTTCTTATAACTAGAACTGTAACGAAGATGGTGAACTGACCATGTTATCCAAACGGTCGATCCTAGTGAGGATTGGTTCTTCAGTGGAAGCCATTTTCTGTCACTTTCCCGAGAATATCAAAGAACAAAAATATTCCGATCCCTCTCAGCCGAAGAGAATAAAGAAATAAGCTTTGTGGGAGTCGCCTTCTTGGATTGGAAGAAGGGAAGAGAGAGAGAGAATGATATGATTCTCCTTTTCGTTTTTCTTCATTCTCATGGTCGTTTTATAAAGGAGGGAGAGAGAGACAGGAGAGGAGAACATGGGGCATTTAATTGGGTGGTACCACGCGTCGTGAAATTACTGTGCACTGAGGATCTCGGATTCGCCACGTGTCATGGTGACGTGGGACAGTTATGGCAGGTTTGTGAATAAGTTGATGTTTGAAGGGGAAGCATGTGATGGACACGTAAAATAGCATGGAGGAGCATGCAGGAGAGTGGGAGTCGCCACGTGTGAATTCACGTGATGGCCTGACAACATCATCTTTCTGGAACTCTGTTCATATCTGGATCCAAGTTCGGATCTGCAGCTCATCATGAAGGCTGGTGGAAGGCTGATCATCAGAGATTATGGACCGTCCATTTCATCCAACTGTTCGGATCACTTGATGATGAAATCCACCCTGACCATTGATATCTAATGATATAAAAGCTTGTCTATGAGTTCGAGTTATAATCTCAACTTGCGTGTTCTTACTCTTTTAAATTGCAAACGAGTCACGCAATCTCTCATAAACTAGAATTTGAGTTTTAGTTAGATAGTATCTTGAACATAGTTATTTTTGCTGGTAAAAAAAAAAAGAACATAATTATTTTTAATATGAGGATATCTATATTTAGGGAAAAGAAATTGAAATTAGCGTGGACAGAAGATCTTTGCATTGGCCCAATAAAGGGGAAAGGAAGACGTAGCAAGTTGTGGACCACGCAAAGTAGATATCCATGGAATGAAAAACGGGTAGGCGTAATAATTCAACATCTTGTTTTTTAAGTAAGTAGTTGGAGGTTCGATGTCTAACTCTTGTGAATAAAAAACATCTGGTGGCCAGTCCCCTATCACTTTGTGTGTCAGCAATAGGAGGGGGATTAGTCCCATGGCTACTGATTGTGAGGATACCCTGGGAAACCTTAAAAAAAAAAAACTCCGTGGAATGGAACAATGAATAATATAATGGAATTGAAAAGATAAGACCAATTATTTTGGCACACTTATAATTCTTTTTTCCATTTTAGATAATTCGTAATAGTCTATTTAGGAGAGGGTAAAATTGTACCAAAAAATCATTAATAAAGTTATACGACCAAAAAAAAAATCAGAAGTTAAACTGCATATTTATCCTAATTTCTATGAAGAACCAGATTTTTGATCAAGTAAGTATGAGTTCAGTCTCTTTTTTTAGAATCATAATTTCCTCAAATGCACGTATTAAAATGTAATTCAGAATGAGCGTAGAAATTCAGAGTTTGAAAGAAAAGGAAACTCAATGAAACGAGGTGAAAACATTGAAATAAATGATGCTTCACCATTCTTTTATCATCATGATGGTATCTTTAACCACTTCTACGCACTATTCATTCATTCATCTCTTTCATTATCATGATGAGAGCTCCTATACTACTCACCTGAACTTCAATTGGTTGTCATCTCTTTATTATTTCCTTTAACCCTCTGGAAAGTAATTAACATTATTACATTTATAGTAATTATTTCAGGGCTTAAATTTGTATTGAACTTTATCCTTTGAGCTTTCAGATTTTGCTTTTTTTTTTTTTTTTGGGTTGGCTCTTGCGAATACAAGGCTGTGAATGAAAAGCATGGGCAGCGGCGTGGGCATGAGATATCCTGCTTCCAGAATTTATGTTTGACTTGGCCACCAGAAAAATTTTAAAAAGGAGAGTATGAAGATTTGCATGAAAACAAAAATAAATAAACAAATAAATAAATAAATAAATTGATGCATCTTCATGTTGGGGGAGAAGATATCATAGTGATGCTTTGTATACATGCGTTGCCAATCCTAATCCCACAACGGACTACAAAATAATTCAGTTGGCCAGTTTACATATATTTTAGCTGTAACTTGTTTAGTATTTTATATATGTACATATGCGTGCATGTATGTGAGCTTGTGAAAAGATGAAGATAAGATTGATAAAGATATAATTCCATAAGTAGTGGCATCCCATGGAGGTGAAGATGGGCATATGGCTATACGCATTCTCGAATTCTTAAAGTGTAACTTGTGGTTAAATGGGTCAAATTCATCTTATCCTATTTTTAAAGATGTTAAATAAATTCTCAAACCAACTCATCAAATTAGTGGCTCTAATGAACATGTTGCGAAATCTACAATCATTTTGATTATTATCCTCAATTGATCATTCACCAACCAAATAATTTTGTAAGTGGTCGTGGTGTGAACGAGGTGAATCCTAGCAATTCCCATGGAAGGGTCGTAATAGGCAAATACAGTTTCTTGCTTTCTATGGCTAATGAAGAAGAAGAAGAAACAGAGTAAGGAACCAGATAATATGCAGATTGTAGACAAAGAAGTGTGATCCTTTTTATCACAAATTAATAGTTCCCCCCGAAAAAACAATAAGTTATTTCAAGGTATTACAAAAGAATAGAACCCTCACACAACGTAATTTTAATTTAAATTTCTGCTCTTAGCAACTATAACCTGCACGTGAAAAGCATATTACATGAACAAATACAAGTTACAACAAAAAGAAACAAAAAAGAATTAAGCCATCCAAATACCCCCAAGGCTTGTTTGTTTGTTCTTGATTGAGCCAAGGAGCGTGGCAACAAAAGGCGAGCTCGTTTCCATCTGCCAGTTTGTCTAGCAGTTGATTCCACATTGCTCTGAATCAGGACCGGTGACTCGGGTCGTGAACGGGTCGATCCGGACCCATAACAAAGAGAAGATGGAGGCAAGCAGGATGGACCAGACCACAACAATGGTTGGCGTGCGGTTCTGCCTTCCCATGAGACCTTTGAGGAAAGGGTAGAGATGGATGATGACCCAGAACGCGAAGAAAAGCTTGCCAAAGAGTGGGCCCCACGACTGGTAGCCACTGTTAATGGCGTAGGAGATGCCGGCGACGACTCCGACGAGGTTGATGATGATGAGGGTGGTGGGTGGGATGAGGAGGGTGGTCCATTTGAACATGTAGAGTTCAGCAAAGTCGCCTTCTTCATCTGATGCCTTGGAGGTGACGGTGAAGTTTGTGTCAATTCCGGCGAGAACTTTGAGTAAACCTTGGAACACGGCGAATAGATGGGCGGAGACACCACCGATGACCCAAAACTGCTCATTTCTCCACCACTCGTCGATTCCAACACCACTCCACCTCATCTCCAGGATACCCGTTGCAAAATGGAAAGAAAGAGGGAGATAAACCATATACTTGCAATGTTGCTAATCTGCAAGCAAAGCAAAAATCAGTTATCAGTACTCAAGCCCACTGCTTCATACTTCTCCCACGAAACGTAGGAGGTAGTTAAGGTGTGTTTTTGCTTTGTTGGTGTTGAATGTAAGACTTTAAATCATATCACTTTTATCCAAACTAATTTGCTTATAAAATGATATATATATATATATAAAATCTAGTTGTTCTATCAAGGTATTTTAGAGAAATTATGTCATTTTATACACACACATATATAAAATCTAGCGTCCTATGAAGGTATTTTAGAGAAATTATGTCATATTTGTTAGCATTAAAAATTTATTAATTTATTTAAATTAGTTAAGGGGTTCATATATTTATGAGTGGAGGAATATCTCGTCAAGACACATGTTGAATAAAAATCATGGAGAAAAAACAAACCTGTGGGATAATGAATTTATTTGTGAGAAGACAGACGGCTGGCAAGGTACAGTACATGAGGAGGGGAATGGAAGTGATTGGATAGATTGTGGTGTTGACATAAGCGAACCTCTCAAGCCATTTGAGCCTTCCACTGTAACCATACCAGATGGGACAGTGTCTACTGAGAAGAATTTCCACAGAACCCAGAGCCCATCGAAGCACTTGGTTCAGACGATCTGAAAGATTGATAGGAGCTGAACCTTTAAATGCTGGAAGCTTGGGGATGCAGTAAATAGATCGCCAGCCACGAGCATGCATCTTAAATCCAGTGAGAATATCTTCTGTGACTGAACCATAGATCCATCCTATCTGTATAAAACAAGACAAATATTGGTGATCTTGAGAAAATTAATATAAATATATAACTGCATCATATGTTTTAAATAAACCATCAGCCTGAGGCTAGGCTTCTTCACAACCTCCATCCCTTCCTTAGCTCATTTTGGATAAAGACCCATTGATTCAACTACCAACTCAGTTCTTTTGGAATGTGAGTGGGAATACGAAAGAAAATGAGAATTTAACATAAGAAAGCACCATACCTCAGTTCCCCATTCTGACTTGTCCTCATAACCACAGCTGATAACATGGATAGCCTCCTTAAGCAGAGTTTCTGGGGTTGCAGACTGAGGAACACCACCATTCTCCATAAGCGTAGACGCAACAAAAACAGCAGATTGACCAAACCTTTTCTCAAGGCTCATTTGTGACATAAGTAGTGTCTTCTCATCATCAAATCCAGCCCCTGCACATAAAATTGCATATACAAGAGTTGTCATTTGAGAAAACGAAGTCAACTGAAAGAAATCAATGCAAAATATGCATCAAGAGTTTGAGAGGTACATAGTGACCAGGAGAAAAATGCATTAACAGGCATACCTTCGACTCCTTCTTCTATATCTTCCAGGTTGAAGATGGGCACAGTTGGGTCAACGTTTTTGCCAGATTTTTTCTTGTCTGAGCCTTTCTTGCTAGATTTAGACTTCTTCTTTCGACTTCCACCACAGAGTGAAGACAGCAACCCGGGTTTCTTATGCTTGGGTTTGACGGGAGGTTCATATCCATACAAGGCCGTTCTATTGAAGACACATCCAGTACCGACATACACAGGTCCTTGAATGCCATCCAAACCTCTCAAGTTTATCTGTCATTCACGAAGAAATGAAAAAGAAAACTCAGTATAACAAAGAAGTTAAATCACTTCCAGTACATGAAAAGTATAATACATTCCAACCAAGGAACAAGGCACTTGACATTAGGAAAAATGGTTGAATATGAATTGTGAGATACTTACATCAAAGAAAACGGTGTTACGATTGGCATATCGATCATTCCTATCAATACCATCAAACCTTTGAGGGAACTGGACATAGCAAACATTTTTCCCAAGGTTGGGATCCATCATGAAACACATCGCTTCCCTCAGGGCCTTGCTGTTGTTTATGTAGTGATCACAATCAAGATTCAATAAGAAAGGACCATTAGTAAGAACGGCTGATACACGAACCTGCAACAGTTATATTAATTGCCATGGGTTAGAAAAGAATATAATTGGAGAAAACAACTGTCATCGCATTCTACGGTAATCATGACTCACCAGCGCATTCATGGCACCGGCCTTCTTGTGATGTTGAAAACCTGGACGCTTTTCACGAGAAACATAGACTAAGCGAGGTAACTCATTACCCTCTGTGTCAAGTCCTCCGCTTTGGCCCAAAAACACCTGAAAATAAAGTACGCAATCTCAGTGGTCAAATGAATGAAATACATGTACTTCTTTTTTGACAGATAAGCAACAGATAAGCAAGTCATCTTAACTTTGAGAAATCATCCAAACCAAAATAAAGAAACTACCTGGATCATTCCTGGATGGTCTCTAGTGTTGTTTCCAGGCCATGGAGTGCCATCTTGCATTACCCATCCTTCTTCAGGAACCTTCTGTGCCTTTGCAACAAATCCATTAATACGAACTTTGAATTCTTCATATTCTCTCTGTGAAGCAAGGGAACACATAAGCTAAATAGATATCCTTGAGGAACCTTAGCACAAGCTAATCACAGGTGCGTAAAAGTCAAAACTCTTACCTTCATGGCTCTACGTTCTTTGACAAATGACGGATGGACCTTATCCTTCAAGTAGTCAACCTTCAGGGCAAAGTACCACTCTGGAGCCCGGGGTTCGATGCTGTACTTCTTGCAAAAAGGAACCCATTTCCTTGCAAACTCTGACGTCTCAGCCAGAGCTTCAAATGTCAACATAGCAGCACCATCGTCAGACACATAGCAGGAGACCTTATCAACTGGGTAATCGACTGCAAGAATAGATAGCACGGTATTGGCAGTCACAAGTGGGGGCTCCTTTAATGGGTCAACAGTACTGACAAAAATGTCAACAGCTGCTAGTTGTGATGGTTCTCCTTCCGGTTCATACCTGCAATTCAGATTTTGTGTAAGAAAAAAACATCAGAATGAAATAGCAAGACATATGGAACAATTTAATGATGAATTGCTTGGATAAGGCAACAGAAAAACATGATAGCCTGGAAACGGCCCTACCTGAGTGAGAGCCTGTCAAGATATGTTTCACGGTTCACAGGGAGCCACTTGGGGAACTGATCCAAAATCCAAGATATGGCAAACCAGATCTCACATATGACTGATATCAACCACAATGCATATGCATTGGGCACAGGATTCGTTATACGGTAATGCAAGAAAATGCAGAGGATAACCAGCCGCAGAACAATGACCATACGGTATGGATTAATCCTAGATGATGGGATAGAAACCTTCCTTGAAAGCGGTTGTCGAGCTTCATCATTCCTACAACACAAAAAGATAGATCAAATACTTTTCATGCACGGAGATTTGAAGACCTGAGTTTGTTTGAATGACTTTACTTAATGGCAAAGCAACAAAAAGCAGTTAATCTGATATATAGAATACATGATGGTCAAGACAATTAGTTTCTAACAACGACCAACAAACAAAAAAGCATAAGAGGCTGAGAACAGAAGCAGGGCTGCAATTTGGTTATGGTTTATTAAAAAGGGCACTCACAGCAAGGAATCATCCATAAGCACATCAGTACTGGCATCAATATCTCCCGCTCCTCTTTCAGAAGCAGCCTGGCCAGTGCTCATTGGAGCAGCATTCTTTTCCTGCTTCATCTTCCAGCCATCAACTCTTTCTTTCCATGCCACATTACCCATTCCTGCATCCATGCCCCGAATATTTGCTGCATGAGGAGTATAAAATCTCTATAAGATAACCACACGAAGAAACATAACAAGGCATAGACAACAAATGAAATATGTACAAGGATGGAGGGTACAGAAAGAAAGAAAGACACGCACGTGATTGATTAATATCTGATGAATATGTCAGATTATGGACCCGTTTGCCACCACCAATTCCAGGAGATGCCATCGAGAGCCTCTCAGGTGAGGCAGCTGACAATTCTCCTGAGACCTGAAATTGAATTTGAATCCCATTTAAAGATGCTCAAGGAGAATGTGCAACTTTTTTGGGCAGACGAGTTTGGAAGAGAAAAATATCATTTGCCTAGCTGATTGAATTACCTCTTGTCCACTGGTTAGCAAAGGAATGTGGTTGTGAGGAACCTCTTTATCATACTTTGGAGCACCGACCTCCTCTGAGTGCCCATATTTCATGTGCCAGCTCAACATGCGCTCTGAAATCTTCTTTTGGCTTTGGCTTTGGCTTTCTGACTCATAGTCACTAGCACCATCAGCAGCAGCAACATCTTCCTCTCTATCTCCAACAACTGCAGGACTTCCTGAAACCAGTTCAACAGGCAGCAGTAAGTAGAGTCACAAAATAGAAGTTCTTTTTTATATATGCAGTACATGACCAAAGGAAACAGAGGAGTCACTTCATCTAAATACATGACGTATGCATGAGTGAATTATGTCTAACAAATAATGGTGAGAAATAAATTGAGACGGAAAAAGTTCTTAAAGCCTATATTAATCTGATTATTTATGGTTTGGTTCACTGGGATGCACTATGTGCACAGAAATTCCTTGGAATAAGTTAATCACTGGTAAGAATGCAGGAATGGGACTTCCTTTCCTTTTCTTTAGTCTTTGACTATGTTTACTGTCATCAACAGTTCCTATTCTTCTTTTATAACTTTTATAAAGCAGAGACATGAAATATTTTTAATTTTCAAAATCATTTTTTAATCCCACTCTTTCCATTCCATTTCGGTACCTATCAAGTTTTAAGCACCTCGTCCCTTCCAGACCCCGTTCGTCCTTTTTTTATTAGACGGAAAGCAACATTCCAAATGTCCTTGGTCAGAGCAACAGGCACAAACCCAATTACTTAAGTGGTTTGCACATCCTCCCTGCCTTAAATCAAGCGTATGGAATAGATAAGCATTGAAGATTTCCTTTTTATGGGAAAAAATCCGGATCAATCCACATAGAAGATTCGGTTTGAAAGGAAAAGGAGATACCCCTCACTAAAAATACAAGTAGCACACAAGATAGAGTTAAGATATCATACGCACAGGCCTTTGTTTAGGCAAAACGATAGTAATGAAAAATTAAAGACACATATGTTAGGCGCAGAAGATCTTGAATAATTTAATTTATTATGTCGTATATATTATTCAAAATTTTTACATTTGGGAGACTATTGCTTATTGAATTGATACTAACATATTTTGCCATCACAGTCTCCCCCTTGATCTCTCTTATTCTCCCTTCCCCTCTTTCCCCTTCTGCCTACATTTCCCAATTATTCCGATCTAAAATGAGCGCCTTACATCGTTTTCGTTTGGTTTAGAGGAAAGAGATCAATCCCCTACCAGTTAAATTTCATATCATTTTTTTTCATTAGAAGCTTAATAAGCTATTGTAATTTGCATCATAAGCATGACAGCATTCAATATATGAAAGATAGACATTTTTATCATTTGGTTTACCTTTGTGCCTTTTGTATCGGGTTTTACATTGAGGACAAGACTGATTCCCATCCTTCCTTTCATATTCATAGCATGGCCTGCATACAGGAAAAGCACAAACATCGCATGCAATGAATGGCTCCCCATCCACAGTCTTCCCAACATTATCACCCACAGATCTGGCAGACTTGGCCACCCAACACTGTCATAGGCTTCCCTGAGTATTAGAAAAGATATAACCAAAAAAGAAGGTTAGAAAACAATGCATTGCCGATGTGATCACATTTTCGTGTTCGTAATTAATAGAAACCGTAGAAGCACAAGAATAACTTGAACGTTTAAGGGAAACCGATGAAAAATTGAAAATTGGAAGGAGGAAGCACAGCTGCAAAATTGATGCATGTACTGTAAGGTTCTTCAATAACGATATACCTTTATGCAGTTCAGTATCACATAATTAGATCTTTCCGAAGAAAAGAAAACTCCTATGAGTGACTTTAAGGTTTATATAAAAAAGATGATGATAAAAACTTAAAAGCAAAAGAACCTTGTATTTTTCAAATTGAAATAGTGATGAAACTCACCCCTGCTTCTCCTTCTGACTCCATACCGCTTACTTATATTCGCTAGAAGCCAATAAAGGATCAAACAGTAGCTCAAACTCAACAAGAATCACACATCACTTAATATGGACAATCCTCACTAGCAGCTCGTTTTTCTCTGTGGAAACGAACACTCGGATCTGCACGAGACACCAGAGGATAAGACAGTAAATCAGATCTCCAGCTTCCGCCAAGCATTATTCAAAGTCAACAGATTGAAATGCTTTAGATTTCTCAAATTCCAGCGAAACTGCTCAGAAGATTTGATAGAGCTAGATTTTAAACTGCGAAATGTCCGTTGTATTGGAAAGAGGAAAAAATGCAGAGTCCTGAGCTACGGCAATGAAAAAAACAACAATCGTTTCTTTGCCTCGATGTTTTCACGAGATCAATAAACATTGAACGAAAATCTACTAATAAAACGACGTTCGATACGTCAAAATTTAAATCCGGTTTTCATTTTCTCAATTTCCGCAGCAACCAAACAGACCAATATCAATCGACATTTACCTCAACAACGGCGATCTACCACCGCCAATGATCAGCAAAACAGATCGACCACTCGAATTCCAAACAAACTGATCAAAATCAACGCAATGGATCTCGCACTAGAAGATCACAAAGACAGAGATAGAAGCAGAAGCAGAATGATCAACGAGAATTCAGAATGCAGTAATAAGAGATCGAGTTGACTGAAAGAGAAGCAAAACAATAGAGAGAGAAGAGAGAGAGAGGACGGCTATTGATTTCTCTCTCTTTTCTCTGCCAGAGGTTGGAGGCTTGGGCGGGCGAATGGCTAGCTGGAAATATATATATAAAATAAGAGGAAATCACTTAAGGAAGACGAAAGGGACAATGTAACTACTAAGCTGAGGCCTCCGACACCACCGACAGTTAAGAAGAGAGTACACAGTGAGCTCATATCAAACAGATCTCGTAACGTAACTTTTGGCCACTAAAAACCAGATCCCATCGTCACTTCAATCATTTTTATTCCCTTCCACATTGCTTTCACCAAAAGTTCCCCCCACCCCACACCAACGTTTACATTAGTATAAGTGACAATTTCTGGCTGGCAAAAAAAAAAGTGACAATTTCTGTAAAAACTTTTGTTAAAATTCCACAAATTTTATTTAATAAAGATAAGAGTCGTAATTAGTATATATATCTAAAAGAGTTGGTATAAAATGATAGAAAGTCCTTAGAAGTGATATGGATGGGTAAACAAAGTCGTCCAAGGCGTTGATAAGAAAAATAAATTAGACTATATGGAGTCTGAATATTCTAGAGATAAATAGAGGAGGATACTAAGTAAAATTATTAAGCATGATTTTATGTTAATACTACTTCCGGTCCTAATTATAAAATCTCGTTTGTAATTTACAAATAAGGTCTTCTGACCGAAGATAGTAATTTATTTGTAGCGAGACGAGACTATAAATCTCGAACTGGATTAGCCGGATGATGATATAAAAAATATCTACATATATATATAATGGTATACTGCAGTTTATGCGGCTGATCTCGCTTGGTGATACAAGGCTTATGAATAAATTTTAGTTAGTGACATGAAAAAAGAGATATTTTTCTGCCCGTCTTTTTTATGAGTCTTCCTTCATTCGTAACAAACAACAAAAAGACCTTGAATTATAGATGAATATTTTAGAGAAAACCATATTGAAGGTACTTATACTTTCTCTCAATTTTCAATTTGGTACCTATGTGTTTTTTGTTTTTAACTAAATTTTTAATTTTGCTTTATTAACATCATTAATCCTTATGTAGAGACTAAAAATATCAATAAAACAAAGTTATAAGAGCTAATGTTGCTAAAAAGATAAAATTAATGTTTAATTAAAGGGAAAAAACACATAGGTACCAAATTAAAAATTGAGAGAAGTATAGGTACCTCCAATATGGTTTTCCCAATATTTTAATATGTACACACAAATTGTATAATTTAACAAAATAAAAATAAAAATATATAATTATTTTGATTTATTTTTTCAAACAAAGTTGCATACATTTTGATAATAAAATAATTTTTATATAAATTTTGTTATTTATAACTAGCAAACTTTGTCCATACGGTAAGTTGTCAGTAATTGAGTGTTTAGGGTTGAAATACTGTTAAATGAAATATAATATTCACATAAGTTACATATATAGAAAATTAAACTTATATGGTAAAAAAATACATCCCTCCATAAAAATACTACTTTACCTGCAACTAATTTTACTAAATTCGATTAAAAATGCTATATATCGTTGGTAAAAAGATTTATACAATTTAAATGAAATGTAATCATTATTGTATATAATAACAATATGTTACGAATATTCATGTATAACAGAGCGATAGTATAAACATTATGATAATGAACATGATTTTTAAATCATTTTAGTCAATAAAAATAATAATTGGTTATTAGGAGAAGTTTGGTGAAAGAGACAAGTGGGTTGACAAGTCAACAACAGCTGGAACAGAGACAGCATTGCCATAATTGATGTTCTAATGCGCTTCGGGTGAGCGCCGAAGACAAATAAAAAAATACTACTAATAAATAATACTACTTGTAAAATTATTTATGCTTTTTTTAATCATACTTTCTTGTAAAATTATTTCAATGGGATTTATTTTAGAAAAACCCAAGATTTTACAAAAACTATCGAATAATAATAAAGGAGTAATTGCTTTATCTTTGGCCATAGACGGTGGACGGAGGGGTTGTTATTTGCAATATAAAATCAAGAAGTTAAAAGAAAAGATTCCTTTGGTTTAATTAATCCGTCATTTTAATCGTGGCACAATTTAAAATATCTAAAGCTAATGATGACATTATTTATTTGAATAAACCTTTAATACAAAATTTATGTGTTGAGCATTTTTAATAAAATAAATTTTTCCTTACTATTTAAAAATTATTTTGTTTAATAGTTAATTTCTTTAATACAAAATTTATGTGTTGAGCATTTTTAATAAAATAAATTTGCCCTTAATATTAAAAAATTATTTTGTTTAATAGTTAATTATGTATAAGTACTTTTCAATTGAATCCCTTACAGATAAAATTGATATCAATAATCATTTTATTAATGTACTGAAAATTGAATTATTTAAATAATTCGTTTACGAGAAATTAATAAAAAAAAGAATGTAAGAAAAATTTAAAATACATTGAAACGGAATTTTCTCCTGTTTGAGTAAATTTTATTTACTTTTTGTGTGATGATGACCTTTATATTTAGTGTATCATTATAAAGATCTCATCATATGGTACAAAAGTTTAAAACTAATTTGCACGTAAATTTTAGATTTAGACCAACAAGCCAAATTATTTGTATAGGCCAGTTCTTCATTTCAATAGAATCTCTGGATATCATTAAGACAATTTATAATTTATTCATCATCATCATCATCATCATTTTTTTTATGAAGTCGTCGTCATCATCATTTTTATTGTTAATATTTGGTAGTAAATATCTAAATTTTATTTCTATTGGATGAAGTCTAATTAAATTCCTTCTTATTTTGAAGTAATATATTTATACAGATGTATTGTATTTTCTGGCTAAAATAAAACATTCAATCATATAAGTAAGTAGAGAAAATATCCATACAACTTAATTAGAGTTCCTACCAAATATAAAAGATTTGTTAATATAAGAGAAGCTTAAATAATTTAGATAAATTAAAAAATTAATTAATTAATTAATAATAACAAATACATTATGATTTATTTGTAATATTTTTATACACATTAAATTAGATATCAATTTATAGATTATGTAAATTTTTTTGAAGGAAAATAAAAAATCTAAGAAACAAAATAAATTAAATTATTATATTTAGTATCAAATTAATTTCAATTAGATTTCATATTAGAGAGTGAAGGGAGTAATAAATATAGTACATGTTAGCTTGTCTCCATCTATCGGTTGAAGTTTGAACTCCTAGTTGCTGTAAAAGATTTGTCTTTAACTCTCGAAAGATATTGTTCAAATCAACATTGCGATTAAATGGAGCGTTAGTGCGTTTCACTAATTAACAACGACATCACATGAACTTGACAAAAGTTTCGGTAAATTAGGTTCTAATATCTTATACTACTTCCAGTTCTAATTATAAGGGCTAGTTGATTAATTTGAAAAGATTAAGAAAAGAAGTTAAGTTAATTATTTATAATAAATATGTGTTGTCTTTCCTAAAATATCTTTGCTAATCAAGTGTATTGGCTAAAACTACCATTATTAGAAGGACTATTTTGGGATAAAAATATACAAATATGAGAGAGAAAGTGGATTAGAGTCTTATATTTGGGACTAAAACAAAAATCAAATAAAGTCTTATATTAATGACCAAAAGTAGTATAATATTAGGTCAATCAAATTTTAATTTTGATTCGTGTAGTTTTAAACCATTAGTCTTAGTTCTTATAATTTTATAAGAATTATGTCTGAGTTTAACAAATGTTTTTGTATTTTTAATAAATTTTGATTTTGGTTCTTATATTTCAACTTAGACCAGTCACTTCAAAATCAATTATTTAAAACTATAATAATCAAAACCAAAATTCAATTAAATTGTAAAGACAAACAATAATATTAATCCTAAAATTTACCAACGTGTATCGTCCTCGTATAAAAAATGAGGCCTTATTATTTTGCCACGGCAACAAAGCTTGCAGAGTTCAAAATTTCAAATATAACAAATTAACAAGACTCATACTAAACTTTTAAGAATTTTATTTAATGTAGCCTCTCCATTTGTTAAAAACCATCAAAAAGTCTCTTTCAATAATAGAAGTGGGATGAGACTATGAACAAGAATTCTACCTAGTGAGATTCATCTCTTTCGTGCTCAACTACCATGTAGTATGTAGCTTTATAACCTAACTTGCCCACACATTTAATTGCAATACCGGACACTTGAATTTCTATCTTTCGTGAGATATGAGTTCGGTCTTTACCAATTGAACTAATATTTATTTATTCATATTCTTAAGATTAATACTACTTTCTCTTATATTTAATGTAAGAGTTTGTTGAATATTAGATATGGTTCTAAATATAATACTCCTCCGGTCCTAATTATAAGACCCAATTGACTTATTTGAGGAGATTAAGGAAGTAAGTTAAGTTGGTTATTTATAATAAATAAGTGTTGTCATTCCTAAAATATCCTTGCTAATTAAGTATATTGGCTAAAACTATCATTATTAGAAGGATTATCTTGGAAAAAATGCATAAATATAAGAGACAAAATGGATTGGGTCTTATAATTAGGACCAAATAAAAAGTCAAATTGGGTCTTATAATTAGGACCGGAGGAGTACCTCAATTTATTTTGTTTCTCAAATTTATAATATTTTTTTTTAAAATATTCACATCAATAGTTCTAATGTATATGATTAAATAGAGTAGTTCAGAAAAGTCAACTCATATTTATCACAAACTAATTTAATTAATTTACTTAATCTCTTTAAATTGGTTATCAAACTCTTATATTAAAAATAAAAAATAGTACAACTTTAAGAATGAAGCATTTCTCCAAATTTTTTGAGAAATTGTGAGCAGTACTCTACGGGCAACAATTCTCACATATACTTCCCAATTGCAATAGAGTGTTCACTAACAATGGCCTCTTTTCTCATGTTCATCTCCTAACTTGAGAGCTAATATAATTTAATTACTTTTCTTTTTTCAAATTAAAGGAACAAGCTTCAAAATCTAATGTTTTATGTGGGCTTTTTTACCACTATGCTATAAACAGTAGAAAGAAAATATCGAAATGCTACATAGTGGATGTTATTTTCTCAAATGCTACATTCAAAGTTGTTTTTTGTCGTGAATAACTTCTAAAATCGATCTTGACAGGTACGACTTCTTTAATATTTGCTTCATATCTTGATTTAAGTGCAATGAAAGTTTACTTTGGAGTGAACAAATTTAGAAGTTCACCACTCTAAGAACAACTTCATCACCCCATGTTCAGCGTTCTTCGTCTCCTCTTTCCCCACCTAGCACATGAAAATGATTAGATAATAATTTTGTAATCATTTGGACTAAAATTTATGTGAAAATAATTAGAGAAAAGTTTTAATGATTACATAATAATACTAGTAATAATTATGAAATTATTATGGTATATTAAATAGAAAATGATTAATAAAAAATAAAAATTGATTTACCTAACAAATAGTGACTTCCGATGCCACATCTTGTTCTCCTTCTCACATATTGTAGTCGCTGTTGTATGTTCACTTCTTCTTGAGATTCAAGTGTCTTATTTATTTATGTAGTTAGTGTATTTAAATCAAACCAAGGTAATTCAACTAAAGAAATTGATTGTTGAGGGGTGGCAAATGCTTCGTTTGATAGACCATTTGGGTTAAAAGTAGAAGAAGCATTGTATTCAGCCGAAAATAGCACCAGATCATCAAATAATGACATGAACAACTGAAATTGAGCAGGATATGGTGAGTCAGAATGCGATGATGTCAATAAAGGTGACATGTAATGAGGCTCAACTTGAGGAGGATTATGAGAGGTGATAGGGGATGACGATGAGGTTGGCATATAATGCAACTGACTAAAAACTTGATACTCTTGTCCCTCAATATTTTGATTTTGAATTGGTGGGTGGGTAGACAAGTAGCCACCACATCGCGTGCTAGGTCTATATAAGGAATTTGTAGGCGAGGCAAATCAACTATTGGTGGAGCACGCTGAGGGTTCATGTTAAGTCATTGTTCTCTCATTACAAGTAAGATGTTGAATTGGTCTCGAGCAACTCTTTCTCAAAAATCAGTGCAGTTAGAGCATGTCAAACGAGAACCAATTGTTAGCCTATATAATTAATCTGCTATGTCAGCCTGAAATAAATAAGACATTTTTTTGATAACACAATAAACAATTAAATAAGACATTTTTGTATAACACTTGTTGTATAAAAGAAAAAGATGGTATTGGTGGAAAAAAGGAGAAAAACTTACCACATAGCCAGATCCATCGTCTTGTATGTCTCCAATACCATTGCATATATTCAGATGTTCGATCAAATTCATCAAGCATAACAGGAGTGTGAACAATAATATGTGGCCATCTATCCTATGCTTGAATGAAGTTTGAGTATTGTTGAGTCCAATTGTTGTCCTACCACGTAGTTGTATTGTATGATAATTTTCCAAATGAACAGGTGGGACAGAAATTGGTTGTTAATGATCGAATTGCCTTAATACATGGTTAGGGTGATGCCATTCTATAATATGAAAACATATTAGAGGAACCGAAACAAGTCAAATTTCGGGTGTTGCCAAGCAATACTCTAGAATTAATTGGTGCACTTCAGGGGATTCATATGGCCACCAAATTATCTCGTCATCAGTCATTCTATCAAGAAAACTCCTATATGGGAGTAAAGTGATGGCAATTGGATGAGGACTTTGTCTAACATTTTTCCACCTATTATGATCACAAAAAATAATGTTAAAATTTTGTATAATTTTAATAATAAGTGTATATCAAATATTTGTTGGATGAATTTAGCATACCTAAAACCCAAGAAAGGTAAGACAGGGTACATATTAGAATGTGGATTTGGAGATACAGGTCGTTGCGGTGCTAGTATTAGGAAGCGATCCCATGCCCATAAATGTAGTAATGATAAACATCCTCCAATTCCATCCTCAATTGGATTAGTAGCATTACATAATTCTCTATACAAGTGAGCCCAAACTATTGATTCCCAACTAAAATTTCTAACTTCTTCAAGATTATAAAGTAGTGGAAGGTACATTAAATATACTCTGGTACCCGATTTATCTGGCATGAGATCTTCGCCAATCAACCTAAGGATGTATGCACGAGTAAATTGTTGAATTTGTATATCATTTGCATCATCAGGTAGGTGATTAAAGTACTCTTCCAACCAGCTGATAAGTAGTCACTGCCCCTTCATTCTATTTCCCGGTGGTTTAATATCTAGAAGCAATTTACAAACATCTAGCCAATTAAAGTTAGTTCTCCCAATGACAAGAAGTCCCATACATGGAAGGTCTAATTGCATAGCTACATTCTCTAACTCTATAGTGCACTCTCCATGTGTAGTGTGAAAGGTGTGAGTCTCAGGACACCACCTCTCAATAAGTATTGAGACTAAACTTCGATCATAATCGAATTGTCCCATTCGAGCAATGCCATAGAATTCGGCTAATCTAAGAGATTCGATTATGTGGCTGGGCGGCTCAATCATTTGATTAGTGTGCATGACTCGTCTAGTGTGTAGGATTCTAGAAACCTACAATGAAAAGGTAAAAAAGCCAGTATCAAAGCCTATAATTTATAATATATAGTCAATAGATGTTACTTACATTATCATTCCACACTTGTGAAATATGTCGAGGTTGCAAGTATAGAAGAGAGTTATCCTCTGGACCTAGGTTGATGATCTCTTTTGAAGATTGGGCCATTTTCAAATATGTCTACATAAGTTGAAGAAAAAATATCCAAACAATATAAAAATAAAGAAACTAATTGCAATTTCATCTTATTTATGAATCATAATATTTTTTTTAAAAAAAAGTGAAATACATAATTATTGTCATTGTCTATATGCTAATCTTTGTAGACAAGTAGAGCGATTATAACCAATTCGTCTACATAATCTTCATCGGGTGTGGTCCAATCCATATCATGTGATTGCTAAACATGGATCCTTGCTCGACAATGTTCAACTCATTGTAACTTGATGGTAGAGTATTTCTATTATAATTATCCATTGGTTGTGGCTCAACATGACCATGATCTTCTACATCACATATGTTGGCATACAACTCTACACATGTCAATTGACTTAAAAATCTTTCAGTCACTTGCCACATTTGTTTTATATCTGAATTATCTTCCAAATTGCATGCTTGATATTGTGGTGAATTTATGCGTGTAGAATATCTATATACCAGATTTGTTACAATTTGATTGGAAGGAAGTCGTAGCTTTCATCCAACAACTTTCCTTCAATCTATCCAAGGTAATATTTGGGTCGATTTTGATTACTTTCACTCTACTAGATTCAAATATAACACCGATTGGGTCATTTAAAATTTGTCCATTTGCAAACACACACACGAACTCCTTCCTATGATCCATTTTACTCCCTGAATATGACATTATAATTATTAATCAATCAAAATTAAATTGTGAAAATAAATTAACTCCACAATCCCTTTTTTTTTTCAAAAAAAAAAATCGTATCATAGAAATACGCAAAATGGTCTCACCACAATGTTAGTATCATAGAAAAAAGATTCCTAATTAAATTTAATTATTTAGCCAGATACTCCCTACAATAAATATATTTCATTTTTCAACCTATGTTCTATTATTTATAAGATAATAAAATAATTATAAAAAATAATACAAATATATAATTTTTAAAATTGATCTTTTGAAAATATCTTCACACACCTATATTCTAAATATTATACCATATATATTCTAAAATCTTAATCTATACCTATTTTCTAAATATTATACTATATATATAGACATAAGCTACATATACTACTACATATCAATTTATTTTTATTAATAAAACACTTAACAATGCAAGAAATTACATGTATAATATATTAAATATCTTAAAATTAATGATATAATAACAAAAAAAAAATACTGAACAAAGTTGTCAAGTCCACATAAATATCAGGTAAAAAAAAAACAACATAATTGAATACATTTAAAGCCTTTCAAGAAGAAAATGAAACATGTGTTCTTTTGTTAAAAAATCAATATTTAATATTTTTAGCTAAAGAAATTTAACTAATATAAATTAGTATTATTTTTTAAAATACATAAAGTCTGAGGGAATATTTATTTCTTTTTAATAACTATTACATATTTAATATTATTGTCTCTTTGGATTTCAACATAGTCAAAACATAAATAAAATGTAATTTTAATATTATGATTTTTTTATTTAATGAATTTTTAATTTGGGAATTTGCTCTAAAAGAATTGAGTCTTAAAAGATTTATATTTTAGTTACTTTTTTCTTCCAAATCATTTATACCCGTCCACTTTTAATCTTTTATTAAGAAAACCAAATATTAACTACGTAGTTAGCCAAAAAAAATTACGTCTGCAACATTTAAATTTTCATACTTTCATCCATGATGTTAATGGATATATATAAATATATTTCCTGGTTAAAAGTATGCCCTCTCTGCATTTTCATAAAGATTATTGCGGATCCATTGAACACATTAGAGTTAGTTTCTTTTTAGGTTGTTATATCTCCTGTGAATACAATTACGTAATATAATATGCTTACCTAGTACTACTCTATTATTTATTATAAGAAAATTACCAACATGTCTTCATCTTTAATAACAAACTCAACGTGTCAAAAAATTCATGACTAAATATACTAATTTTGCTGTAAAAATTAAAAAAGAAATTAAGTAAGAGCATGCACCTTAATCAGATTAATAATCAACCTTCAAGCTGGAATAAAATGCAGTACATCACAATATAATACACACCTCCAATACCTAACTGGAAGAGGAAGGAAACAACTAAGAAAGAAGAAGAAATGACCAATAGTTATGGAAGAGGAAGAATGGACTGAGGAAGAGGAAGGAATGGACTGAGGAAAGAAAGCAGTCATAGGAAAAAATATTAGAGCATTCAACAATTATATAGACCACGCAACAATTATATGAACTATGCACTTATTACTCCCATAGACCCTTTTTCTTCTTCTATTACTTCAAGTTTCAGCTTTATATTATGCCTTCACGAGCTGAGAGAACCGAACGGATAACGCACGGCAAATCTTACAGATTGATTTGACCAATCTACAATACAAGTGATGGAAATATCACGGGACGGCACGCTGGAGCACTTTTTGAATGAGGACAAAACTAAAGTCGTTCACGTGGTGAATGACTTCCAATTTTTGTAATTAAAAAATATGTCACATCTCCAAAGTTGTTCTTGGCATAAATAGCTTCTTAAGAAATTTAAAGTCGTTCTCACCTTGAACGAGTTCCAATGATGTATTTCAAGAAATATCTCCCATTGTGTCGCATTTTGGTTATATCTTGTACTGTTTATAGTATCCGGACAAGAAAGCCGTTTTATCTGGGATCCAATTCACAATCTCTTATTTGTAAGAAAGTTTTCATACCACTATGTAATTAACTAATTATGACAAGCCCTTTAGGGGGAAAAAAAAAAAACATAACAAGCACGTAATGAAGGATGAAAACATAATCTCCCAGCTCAACACATAAACAGCGCCATGATCAAATCATTTTCTATTTTGCATATTGATGATGTTGTACTAATTTCCTACTACATCATGAGAAAATTACAACAAAAAGATCTCCGAACCTCACTATCTTCTAAGTCTTTTTTTTTTTTGGGGGAAAAAAAGCTCAAAATGATGTCTTACCTAAAGGAGAAAAAGTATTACAGACTTTAGGCTTGGTTTTAATACCATGTAAAAAAGTTGACATTGTTCTTTTACTCCAAAAAAAGAAAAAAGTTAACATTGTTGAAGTGGACAAAGGATAGAACGATCAACGAACGTCGTTTTACAGTTCCCCGCCCGTTCTATTGCTTCTCTTTGGAGCTGAATCGTGGGCGTTCCGCCTGGCTATTGGCAGCCTAGGGTTTTGCTGTAGCAGAGACAAGCATGACATCATTTGGATCTCTCAAATCAGCAATTTTTGAGAGAGAAGAGAGAAAACAGTGCGTTTGTTGGCTTTGATTGCCCCAATTTTCTGTGTTACTGCACTCGTTTTGTTGCTTAATTAGTAATTCCATTTGAATGTTATTGTAGGCAATACCAGGCACATATTCGAGGGCTTAATGCTTATGATCGGCATAAGAAGTTCCTGAATGATTACGGTATGATAATATATTAAACCTATAGTTTCATTTGTAAGGCATTTGGGAATTGACCCTTTTTACAAGCTCGAAGCTTTAATCTGTTTTTTCTATTTAATTTCTCGTACTTGGTTTGTTCAAGAATTCTTAAATGAGTGACGTGATAACTGTGATTTGTAAGTGCTAAAATGTTTGATTTTTTAGTAGTTTTGGGTATCTTAGAAAGGAACGGGTAATCGTCCAACTTGATTTTCGGGGCCATTACAATGGACGCATTGTCATGAAAGCTAAAAGTATTTGTTCACCATTTGCGTTTTCCTCGGTCATTATCTATTATTAAACTCCTGACATTTGATCAGCTGTCAGTTGGACTGGGAATGGACACTATGGGAATTAAGCAAGTTTGGAGTACTTGATTTGTTGGGTCCTTAATGTCCTAAAGCAAGTGGATGATGAACAGTCTCCTCCATTTAGAAGGAAGGAGGCTACAATCATCCTCACATCTCCCTTTTATCGTAACCAGAGCTGTAGATTTATTTTTTCCTTCGCTGAGACCTACTACCATCTTATAAAACAATAGGTTCCAGGGGTTTGGTACTTCTTTTCTTGTGAAATGTTTCTTATGTTTTTTATGTCTTTTGCTGATTGCTGATTGATCATAATATGTCCGGTTTTTCTATGTGGAAGCTTTAATTGGTTTTCCACAGCCTGGGTATGGCTATATTATGTTTTCATAAGTCTTCTAAGAATCCTCTATTGGTGTCACAGTTAGCTTCTATGGGAAAGAAAAACCTTCCAATTTACGTTTGCCTATTAAAACAGATAAAGACACACTAAGAGAAGGATATAGGTAAGTTCATTCTTGTTTTTAGTTGCTATTTGTTTGTGATATTGCTGAAGGCGTAAGGCCTGAAGCTTATCTCAATATCTACTCATCATTTTCCCAGTATGTGGATTGCCTGAATTTATGATGCTTTTAATTTAAATGCAATGCAAGATTCATACGCTCTGAAGAAGATGATATGGATCCTTCCTGGGAACAAAGGCTGGTGAAACGTTACTATGACAAGCTTTTCAAAGAGTATCCTTTACAACTTGACCCAAGTTTTACTGAACCTATTGATTATTGATATTGAGAGAGAACTGGATGATTTTTATTTGTCTCAAAATTTTAAAAAAAAATTCGGTAATGCTTGATCTTGATGTAATCTTAGGATTTGACTCTCATTTGGTTAACCAAGTTGGCGGAAGAAATTTGCATCATGCCCAATTCAAAGATAATGCTGCTCAAATTTAGAGAACTCAATAGCAGTTTATGCCTGCCTGTCAACTCATACTTCTGCTTGCCACCAGGAATATTCTTTAGGCAAAATGTTTTACTAAAAAGGGCTAATTGAAACTGTGAAGACTGACTGACATCGCTGTTGATGTTAGCATGCCATTTGAGGAGTATGAGCGTGTTCTTGCGATATTGCTTCATCTAAACTCCATATGCTTCTCTTTGACACTAGTTTTCCTTCTCCCTTTGAATTTAATTTCAGTTATTGTCAAAATAAACAATTAATCTCTGAGCTAACGCCAAGCATGGCTAGCTTGAGACCCTTATTATATCTTTCTTGCTAAAATCTAAATTCATTTTTCTTTTGGCCACTAAAATCTTCATCCATTGATCAATGCAAATTCAGCCTACTCAATCCTAAGGGCCCCCCTATTTTCCTCTCTATTTGATCTCAGTTCCATCATTATTTGGACCGATTGATTTAGAGTTTTACTATGCGCATATCATGCTATATAAGTTTCTGAATAAGGTTTTGGAAATATTTAGTGAATAATTTTTGCACTTTGACTGTCTTTGATGTTCATAGCTCTGCCGCTGTAAAATTATGTGTTGCTTGTTATTTCTTTTTTCCTAAAATGTTCTAGTTTTTGTGATGTCAAATCCTCTGGTTTGCTTGTTGCCTTAATTGAATATTCTAAAGATATTGCATTGCTGATATGTCTCATTACAAGAGTGGCAAGGTGATTTACTTAATGCCTATGGAACTTATTCCTGCTGTGTTTCAAAATGCTGCCGTCCTTTTGTTGTTTCTTCTTTTATATCATTTTGTTTGGTAAGTCCCTGATCCAAGGGGTTTAGTCTTTGCATTTGCAATCTGATTCCCTACTTTTGATCTCAAAGGGTGTCTTAAAACATATAGAGGTTTCGACTTTGGACTATTCTTGAACTCATTGTGTGCTTCAGGTTTAGGGTAATTGATACATATTGACAATATTATTTGGTTTTTTAGTTTTATAAACGACATATCTTTCTGGACAGAGAGAAGTCATTTTTCATATGCGTTAATACATTTTAGGTAATATTAATATATAAAACATTTGAAATCCTTTGAGACCGGAGATTCTGGTGTAATCCCAGTTTCTTGGTAGAGGCTCTCCACTTTTGTGTCATAAAAGCTTTCACAGTTCTAGGGCATTTTAAATGTCATATATTAATAATGGCATATTCTTGTAGATTGGCCTCAGGTGGAGGACAGAGAAGGAAGTGATATCTGGCAAGGGTAATGACATCTTGCTGGCTACTGAGCGATCATTTTTCACCCTCTAGGTCTATCTTGTGCATTTTAGCTTGTGTGACTTTTGTGCATTTCTTTATTTGCAAAGAAACTTCTCTATTTAAGTTCATGTTCAATTTATCAATACTTTTCTATCAAAATCGTTTGTGTCCAAATGCATTGTTACTGGTCCTTTTATTAGAAAACTGATTATTATAATTCATTGCTGATATTATTATTATTATTATTATTATTATTATTATTATAAACCTCAAACAAATATATTGGTGTGATAAAATTATGTTTTATCTACTATATCAGTCATTGTTTTTGTCAGCGGAACAAGTTGACTTGTTTCCGAGCTTGCTTCACTAAAGACATTATATGCTTGCTTATTCAGGAGATCATGCTTGTACAAAGTACTTTGTTTACAGATTTACTTGTCTATTTCATTCATGCTGTTATGGAAATAGTTGTCTCAGGTTTTATTTAGTTTTAAAAATGGCTAGGCTCTTGTTAAATTTTAGAATTAATTGGCTACACAACTTTGCAGGCCAGTTCATATGTGGGAACAAACATTGTGATGAGAAAGATGGCTTAGCAAGCTATGAGGCAAGTTTTTCTTATCATTCATTAATCTATTCCACTAGCCTGCTGTGTGCCTGTGCTTGGGGTCCAGATGTGTTAGTTTGATTTTAAATGGGCATATACTATAAAACTCCTCTATGAGAGAGCGAGACAGAAGGAGTATTGATTTAATGGTGGAGAAAGAGCTTGACAGATGAAAAGGCGAAGAAAAAACTCTGGTGAAGGAACGAGTTGATCTATTAAAAAGGTCTTCATATTTTAGAATGGGCTTACTTAAAAAGAAAAAAAAAAGCCTTAATTTGAAGATGCTTAAGTCTTTTTTATTCCTAGTCTTTTCATATGATATCATCTTGTCTTTCAATTTCTTGTTTCACGAATGGGTTATGTCCTGTCCTGCCAAAATCTTTTGCCTGAGAATGGAGTCATTGTGGTTTGCCTCGTCTTATTTGATGTTTCCATTTCTTTGCATTCATCACAGGTGAACTTTTGTTACTTTGAAGCTGGGGAAAACAAACAAGCCCTTGTCAAGTTGGTAACCTGTGAGAGGTGAGTCATTATATGCTGTTGCTAGCTTTGTCACTTGTATTATAACTATATTCATGAAATTTTTTTGTTAAATCGATGGATCATGGACAGGAGGTTTCTAGCTTTTGCAGTGAAAGTTTGCATAGCCCACTTCTCTGAAAGAAGAATTTCCAGTGGGATTTTTTTGGGGGGGGGGGGACTTTGCCGCAAACATTTATAGGAAATACATGTCACAACAAAAGGTGTCCATTGCAAGCAATCCATGAATATACATCCTCAAAGTCCATGTTAGAGTTGCTGTAGAATTTCATAGTCTGAAGAGCATCACTTTCTTAGAATCAGTTTTACATTTTGAAATTTTAAATATAAGTGTTGCAACTGAAGCTCTTCTAGTTTGGCCGTTGTTATGAAAATTATTTTGTGTCACATAACAAAAATTGATGCTTGAAAGTTTAAAGTGTGGAGAAAGAAAGTGAGAATTCTTGAATGAAATGTAGTAGTCTTTGAATTCTGACCTGCATGAGATTTTTTACGGGAGAAGATTACGAGATAAGTCATTAAATACTCATATGATCAAAGGATAAAATTCTACTAATGACACAATTTTAACCTATCAGATATGGAATAAAACACATTAATACACACTCGCTATTTAGTCGGCATACTTGCATTGTAAGAGGATGATTTTGATGCTTTCCTATTCTGTTAAAAGATTTTGATACTTCTTAAGATATAAGTTCTGGTATTCCTGTAATTGATCTTCAAAATCAGCTTCAAGATTGTGCTGGCCTGCGAAACACTTATAGTCAGGAAGTTACCCCAGAGATCTTGAACAGAATATTAGTGATGCACTATGTTCTTGGGCAAAACGACTTATTTCCTTAATTTTCGTTTTATTGGTGCTAAAGATGTGCTGAGAAGCTTCATTACAAGAGGAGGAAAGAGAAAGAAAAATTAGAAAAAAGAGAACAGGAAGGCAGCCGAAAGAGGTAAGAATTTTGTTGCCATCTCGGTTCTTATTTTCCCACTTATAGTTGACAAAAAGATAGGAGATTGAGTCCTTTGATTTGTAGGAATCGATCAAAGAGTGATGATGACTCGGAAGAGCTCAATGAAAGCAAAGAGAGGAGGAGAAAAGGTTTGATGTTGCCTCGTTTTAGAAGAACATCATAGTTTTACACCAAGACAATTTGCTTCCGACCTTGTATTTCAGTAGTTGCTCTATATTGTGTGGTTTGCAGAACTACTTAGCAATTCATTTTTCATGAAAACACAAACTTACAGCAGATAAAATATGCATAGAAGGGTTTGTTACTCATGCATTCTGTAAAGATGCATTTCATGTTTTTTGGCTGGAAGGTCTGACTGGGATTAATGAATACAGGGTATTTTCATAAAAAATAAAAATGATTGTCTTTGTTGACTGAAGCCTGTGAAAGGATCATTCTGAATATGATATTCTGGTCATTGACACTTTATGCTGTTGTTATATGAACCTGAGGCCCATTTGGTGGGAGGTCATTCTAAACATCCGTGTGTGTGTGTGTGTGTGGCTTCATCTTGAATGTGTCTGTCTTTTTTGATGAGGGATTTGAGTTCATGTTATCATTAGTTTTGTTGGTTGCTTCAGATGTACATCTGCTGAGCTGTTTCTTAGCATGGAAGTAATAAGTAGAAGCACCAAGTTTCTCAGGAACTGGTGATTAAGTTGACAGATATCTTAATTTGCCTGGCTTTTGTGAGTTAGTACGGATATATGTTCCTTGATTTAGTTTGAACTGTGGATATTCTTGTCCTGGTTTTTCACGTGATCGTAACTGTAGACTGGGCTTTGCCTAAGTGTCAACTTGATTATTAACTGAATGTGTTGAAATCTTTTTTTTTTAAAAAAAACTTTAAGATGTTTGGAAATCCTTTCTCCTTGCACCTAATCCTTCAGCTGAGTATTTCTTACATATTAACAGGGAAAAGGGCTTCAACTTCTGCAAGTGATCATAAAATTGACGACGACGATAACTTTGATGAATTTCTTGAGGGAATGTTTCCGTGACCTCAGCAGATTGATCGTGGCCCTAGAGGCAAAAAGTATGTCCTCTAGGTCAAAGTTGGACGAGAAACAAAATTTTGGGTTCTGTTAGGGGGACAGGAGAGTGGCCCTGTAGGTGGATGTCTCAAGTGCAGAGTTGAGAAGATCACAAATGCTTTTTGAGGAAACTATTGCCTCTTAACTCTATGTAGTAACATAGAACGTTGTGGTCATACTATAATTACCTCTTAACTCTATGTAGTAACATAGGACGTTGTGGTCATACTATAATTCCTTTTGGGTCGCAGGTCGTACTAAAATGTTTGTACAGCATGAATAATGCGATTTCTTTTGCCAGATCAATGTAATTTACACATTACAAGCTTCATTGCCTTTTACTGTTCCCAAGTCTTCCACCACGGTGGATCTTCTAGAGTTAGGAAAACGGATCTTTCAAGTCTAGAGGTATGTAAAATGTGTTTGAAGTAAGAGAAACAAAGATAAGAGAGCGGGTAAGGGTTAGAGAAAATGAATTTTATGCACATTTCCCGTGTAATTACACCTACTTAATCCTATTAATCTTTTCACTAAAAATGGCAGTTTACTCACCAAACTCTTATTGTTTTACACAATTCACATTTCATCTCGTCAATAAACATTGATGGTCATTTTTTAAGATGAGCATGAAACCTGCATTCCTTTGGTAGGTTCCATTTCAAGTTGAAAAAATTAGTCAAAAGTAATTGTTCAAAAATTTTGGGCCTATTTAGGATAGTGATGAAAAATACTTATAAGCACGTTTTACAGATTGAAAAGTTATTTTATTTATGAAAGGGACATGGATTTGAGCAAGGTTAACTTATTTTTATGGGTATAATCCTTTATTTGTATACAACAGATCTTGAGCTACGAATAAATGATTTTTATTTTGAAGACTTCTACACATTATTAAATATATGTTGCATATAGTTGATAGTTGAAGAGGAGTTGCACCAGATTCTTTTAACCAGCAAACTTCTCAAATAGTAACTTTTATTGGATGTCCCTTTGCCAAACCGTTGCTTGCCTTTCTTCACATGTATGGACACCTAGACTGAAACCAGTAATATGCATCTTCTGATGAAAAGGAGCTCAAAACTCTCATTTGTTCCATACTCATTGAAACAGAAAAGGTCAGGACTTTTTTCTTCATCATCATCATCATCTCAGGGGCATTAATGAACTTCCAAAGTCAATAATTAGAATCTGTTGCGACAGAATAGAGTAAAAGCAGGCGAAGTATTATCAAGGTGGGACACATTGACCAAAACTTGACGCAAAAAATGAAATCACTAACCACAAAAAATGAATAAACAAATATAAAAGACCAGAACTTGAAAAACCATCCTTGAAAAGTGAAACTTAAACTTATAAATATTTTACTTGTGTTTCATCCTTTAGACGTAAGACTTGGGAAAAAGTACAAGAAGAGCAAGGTTCTTTTTTTCTTGCTTCCATTTGGAAAAGCAACTCATCAACTTAAAAGGGTCACTGTCCCTTCCCTAAATTCTTGTTCAGAAGGAAATGTAAGTGAGTAGGGTCCTCCATGGCTTAGATATTAAGTTCTCATAAGAACCATCACTTTCTCTGAACTGAGCCTTCAAAACCAAGAAAGTGCTCTTTGTGGTAGACTCACTCTGCAAGCATACATTCCCTTTTTGGGTATCAAATATAAAAGCAAACTGATGCATCTACACTAAATTATATAATGCTTCAGTGCCTCAATCATGTCACATCATGCCGTAAACTACTAATTATTGAATATTAAATTCCTCTGAGATGTAGCCTTGTATTATATTCTATGGACATATAATTTGGTGATTCCATTCCAGTTGGATCCACATTAGAGTGAAACTCCTGTCTTAACTTTAAAAGAATGGTTACAAATAAGTTTAACACTGCATCTTAATCTAAAATCAAATGCATTAAGTCAATGGATCATTTTGATTATATTCATTTTTTTTATTTGACATGTTAAAATAATTAAATCATAATTTTAGTAAAAGTAAGTGTTTAATGTCAAACCAAATATACTTAATATATAGCTAACTTTTAACTCCCAGAGAAAATTAATCTTTTGCTTCTCATAATTTTGATTCAATTATAATTTAGTACTCTAAATTGTAACTTAGTACAGTTCAGTTTTTATAGTTTTGATTTATTGTAACTTGATTTTTGAAAATTTAGTACAACTCAGTTTCTAAAATTTTAGACATTTAAAACTTTTGCTCCTTAGGTTCATGAAATATATCATTTTATTTTTTAAAAACATAGGGACTAAGTTTTAAATGGTTAAGAGCATAAGAATTGAATTACAGCGAATCAAGGTTTAGAAACTAAATTACAATTGAGTCAAAATTATAAAACCTAGGTTATACCAAATTAAAATTTAAGAATTAAGTTCATATCTTTCAACTTACAAAGCTCTCTTGTAAATAAGAGGTTTTGAGTTTAATCACATCTGTAACTTCGTATCATTGGTATTCTCCCTTTTCACTAAAAACACACTTATGTCCCGGTCAAAAAAAAGGAAAAACAAACTTATGAAACAAGAGCAAGGACAGGTACAACAACAAACTAGTCTAGAAGACAAGTGTGAAGGTAGAATCACAGAATCAAACATGCGTACATATGTATTTAAATGTGGGAAAAAGGGTACTTTTAGTAAGGTACAATGTATAGGGACCAAAAGAACTTTATGGTACAGTTGTGCATGTGTGTGGTTCAGCTCTTTGCCACCTCACCAGCTTCGTTCCTTGCCACGTGTTACGTTGCAGCTTACTCACCACTCACCATCACTTTCGGGTCCCCCTCACCCCACACGTGCCTCCCCAACGTGTCTTCCACTTGGTAAAACACTAATAATGCCTCTTTCGCTTTAAGCAAGAGGAGAGTTAAATATTATGTAATTTATGCAATTTTCTTGATATATTACTTTCAGTTTTTAATATAAAAATTAGTTATAATTTGAATATATTAAAAAAATTAGTTAAATTAGTTATTTGTAATAAATAAGTATTATCTTTTCTAAAATATTTAAGTTAGTTATTTGTCATAAATATGTATTGTCTTTTTTAAAATATCGTTACTAATCAAATTATTGGTTAGATCTATCATTATTACAAGGACTATCTTGAAAAATATATATATAATACAAAATGGATTGATATATTATATTTAGGATGAAAATAAAAATAAAACGAGTTCTTATATTAAGGACATGAGGTAGTAATATCAAATAAATGAAATAATTGGGGAGAAAATATCCTGTTAAAGATTTTATTGGTAAGGAAAAACTGATAAAAATTTTATACACAGAAAATGTTAGTACTCTACAAATTTTATACACAGAATATTGATACTCTAATTTATGTCTTTCTCGCTAATAGAATTTTTTATAAGAGACTTTTTTTTTAAAACCATTTTCCTAAAATAAATTAACACCTTTATCATTGATTATCCTTAAATAGGAGAATGCCAATGTCATATTGTTTTAGTGGCAACAGCAACTCCCAACTTAGAGGGAGGTCCAAAATCCTAATTCTATATATGGTATTGGGCAGGTGTGATCTTCTCTATAAGAAAAGAGATGGGTAGGTAAGTGTCTTGAAAAAAATTAAATCATACTACAATATCAATTTTAATTTTCTTTACTAAAACCTTCTTTAGGTTGAATGGTAAACATTTCTATTAATAAATTTATATTCTTTCAGTCATAAATACTTATCTTTATACCAGTGAGTATGAGTATAATAGTCTTATATTTAGGACTGGAGGAATATTATGTAAAATGGGAAGCGTAGTTAATATTAACATTGAAATAATTAGTTTTTGTGATAAACAAAAATACTAAATAAAGATGTGTACAAAAAAAATATGAGTACTGTTTTTTTTTGCCAAAAAATATTTCAGTACTGTTTTTTAGATATATGCAAAGCATAATACACAAAACCATTATGTTATTATTATTTTTTGTAATTGAATACAACTTATAAAGATTAATCACTGTAAAAATATTCATATTACTGAATAGCGTTAGCATAATCTTATTTTTTCTTCAGTTCTTGTTAAAATAAATTTCCAACGAATTTGTAAATCAATAATAATATATTAGTTAAAAAATTATTTATTTTAGAAAGAAAATAAATAATACTGGTTCAGGTTCAACAATTTCAATTTTCATGGAGATAAATTCATTCGTCGCCCCAAAAACGTCGTTTTACTGCTTGCGTGGGAAAAACGACAAACCCAAAAAGGCGGGTAAGCTAAGCCGTCTGCAAACGGCTGTTAAGTTGGTGGAGCGTTGACAAACAATGATGGCTTCTTCGCGGACCGACAACGTGGCATCTGGCTGGGTCCTCCTTGTGGGGACCACGCATGTCGTTCATGATTGAGACACGTTGGATACGACGAGACAGGTGTCAGCATGCAGGGAAAACCTTTTAATGATCCAACTTCCAATGTCTAATACTCCTCCGATCTTTAATATAAAATTCATTTAACTAATTTAATTATATTAAGGAAGTTAGGTAAGTTAGTTAATTATAGAAAAAGTGACATATTTTTCCTAAAACACCATAATCATCTTTCTTAATATCTCATCTCCCTCTTTTACTTGATTATGGTTGAGGGAGTATCCATAGGGGTAATTTAGAGAAAATTGATAAATATGAGAAATGAGTCTTATATTTAGGACCAAAACCAACTCAAGAATTGGATCCTATATTAAGGACCGGAGGAGTAATAATATTAAAAATTAACAACTCTTTTTTCATTTTTCTTTAGCAATTTATTATATTATGGAGATTAATTCTTTCTACTAAATTTAACTTCCATTGATAAAAGTTAACAACTCTATAAGACTATATCTTAAAAAATGATTAATGTCATCTTTAATCCTAAAATTTTAAGCATTATGGTTTTAAATTTTATTTTAAGAACCAAACCCTTAATTTTAACAAAGCGAGATTAAATTTGATGAACTATTAGCTTTTAAAAAAATTATATAAAAATTAAAACTTGTCATATCAATCATACTATAAAAAATAAGGTCTAAGTTAGGTTAGCTCATTAATGAGATAGACTATATTATTATGTCCAAATTGCCCATACATACGTGACGGGATCAAGCTGGCGAAACCTATTTCTTTATTTTTGTTTTAAATTGTGTTCTGTTTATTATCAAATTATAATTAATTAATAATTGATACTCCTTTCTATTCTCAATATAAGAACTATTTTACAGTATAATTTACATTACAAAATATAATACACTACAAAATGAGTCTTATATTTAGGACGGAAAGAGTAATAATTTTCTTTTAAATATTAGTTATCGTTTGAGCTCACTACAAATTTGAATATATAATATTAAGTGACCAATTATTTTATTTTTAAAAGATAAATTTACAGATTGATGGAGAAGAATTAGAGTTTTGAAATTAATTATAAAAAAGAATAAAAAAGAGTTTTTTTACCAAATAATAAAAAAGAGTTGAGAAAAAGAAATTAGAGAAGGATATTTTTGTCCAATCGTGTACGCGTTCTTCCACCACACACAAATATCACCCTCAAATAATTAGGTTTAATATGTTTTCGTTTGTTTTCTTCAAAAGAGGAGACACCGATAACGACCTTCGCGTGAGTAAGAAATAATAAAAAAGATTTTTTTCCCCCCTTTTGCATTTCTCAGACCAAACCAAAATTCCCAATTTTGTCATGATCCGGCTTCACAGTAAATTACCCTGCAGATATTAACTTATCACTTTGTCTAATCATCTGAAAAATGGAAAAAAGAAGAAAAAAGTGGATGATTTTCGTCTCCACGGTGGACCCAGTCTCACATTTTCTCACCTTTCTTTCACGTTCGTTTAGTCAATTCTTTTACCTATATTTCTCCAATTCCATCATCCTCGTCTCCTGTATGTCTCTCTTAAGGTTGCAGACAGAGAGGCAGAGAGAGAATGGGTCTCATTTCAATGTAACTGAGGCTGTAAATCCTAAGTCTTCTGCGTCTTGTTCTGCTGCTTCGCAACCTGGAGTAAGTTCTTCAGAGGTTTCTGCTTATAAATCATGAAAATTCTCTTGCTTTGATTTAGATTCCGCAGTAACTGCTCATAAATCCTGTATGCCTGAATGGAATTCTGTTGCTCCTGATTTGGGAACTTGTGGGAAGTAGAAATTTTCTTCTGGGTGTCTGGTTGGCAAGAAAAGATGGGGGGAAAAAAACTTGAGAGCATTTCAGTGAAGGGAAAGGGTAGTGATGTAGCCTTTCACTGTGGTAAACACACAGCTGAAGAACTCTGCTTGATCAATTCATGTCTATATAGAACTTAATTATAGGATTAAATTCGTTTGCTTTTGCCCTTTACATAACATCTTGCAGGCCTTTGAATTAGTCTTAACTTCATTGTGTTTTTTCAAACAATACAATGGAGTTACAAACTGCTTTCTATTTGATCATGTGCTTGTTTGCATCTGTACTTCGATTTCTGTTTTTCTTATTCCTGTTTGATTTCAGGGAAAACTTGGGAAGGATGCCGGGAAAATCTGATGTGGAAGATAAGAGGTATGAAGGTGGAGGGCAGATTCAGTTTCAATCAGGCATTTTCTCTCAGCCATGGTGGCGTGGTGTGGAGGAAAATGCCTCTAAGTCATCTTCAGTATACCAGATTAGTGGTTCAGTCATGAATTCACCAGTTAATGAAGGAGCAAATAAAGTTGATTTTCATAAGCAGACACAGCCTATGGTTTCACCTTCACTTTCTGCAGTTGGTACGTTTGGTGTCTGTGTTTTGACATCTTAGTCGCAGCTGTATGTTACGTCATAATCTTAACATCTATCCTTCTATTTTCTGGTGACAACATCAATCCTTTCATACAGTACGATTTGTGTGATTTGATAATTTTTTTTCCCACTTAACTCAACTGTGATTGGCGATAACCTATCAATTTTTATAACAACATGGGATGTTTTCATATCTTGCATGCTATACCTCTCCTATAATGATGAAAAGGACAAGTAATCCCTTGAGTGAGGCCTAGGAAAACCAAAAATTGATGGTATAGGTCCACGATTTTCTTCTTCATTTCTTTTCTCAGAATTCCCTTCTCGTCTGTTGGTAATAGAACATAAGTGGGAACTAATTTAACTTGGCCCTACCATGAATTCTGCATGCACACGAGCTTCATATGATATCTAAAGAAATTCTTGTTGATTTCAGGTGGGAATGTCAACAAAGATGACCAAAACAACAAATATGTTATGTCCTCTTCACCAAATGCCATGGGCAAACACCTTAGTTCAAATTCCCAAGCCGAACTTGTCAGTCATTCGATTGTAAGATATATCTAAATCCCTTCACAAGAGTACAAAAAGGAGGAACTAGTAGTTGGGAGGTTTATAGCTAGTCAATGCCAGGGCTCAATACCCTTCTTTTCTTTCAGAAAAATATTTTGGCAATTTACCGGATCTATTATTTTGTGCAACGTTTGATTTGGGTTTTCTTAGTACATGCAGATTTTAACCTCTTACCCTTACTCAGAAGCACAGTATGCTGGAATCTTGGCATCTCATGGGCCTCACAATATGGTCTGTATGCTAACTGCTGTTTGGTATCAGAAATACAGTGATTTTCTGTGTGGTTATATTTGTACATAATGTTTGCTTCTCCATAAATAAAGGGTATGTTAAAACTTATAAGTTTCTTTGAAGTGAAAGAAAAAGTGAAACGAAGATCGGAGGTTTGTGCAGAACTCTTTTCTTTCTTTCCACTCACTCCATTTTCCTTTCTATCTCTCTGTTACTCCAGAAACACTTCACAGGCATGTAACTTCATAAGATCCAAATCCGACCAACCTATCTATGTATGCTATGAATGAACTATAATTACCCAGTGTCATGCAGTTCCTTTCACGATGAACTTGTTTCTCAATATGCCTTTCCCTCAAATTCAATCTCCCTGACACTTTGTCCACGTGTGATGCTTCTTACATTTCTCAAGATTCTAATTGAACTAAATAAATGTATTAAGTTCTTGTTGATTTGCTTTTCCCTAACTGCTACTGTCATGGTGCTAGATAAATCCTCAGTTGTATGGAATGCACCAGGCTAGAATGCCCTTGCCACTAGAGATGGAAGAGGAGCCTGTTTATGTCAATGCAAAGCAGTATCATGGTATCTTAAGGCGAAGGCAGTCACGTGCTAAGGCTGAGCTTGAAAGGAAAGTTATTAAAGTTAGAAAGGTATGGTTGATATGTTGATTTAGTTGTCCAAACTCAAACCTTCAATTTCAACATTTCAGTATTTTCATGTTTATTTAATATCTTAACCATTGTGTGGAAGCCAAGAGTATATAGGTTTTAAAAGACAAACAACTAATGTGAGAATAATATAAAATCTCTTTAATTTCTGCAAGGGGGAAAAAGATCCTTACATTGTTTATTGCAATTCTTAATTTTAATGAATGAAATACTGTAAATAGTCCATGTCTAAGCAATCAATGTGACTCTGGACAAAATGAGCGCACCAGTTTAATGTAGCATTTCAGTATATACATTCACAACTCTATTGTGTCGGTATTTGGGGAAATTAATGAAATGGGCATCATACAATCATCTCTTTGTATCATTATCTTTCCTATGATATTACTAAACTATTGCAGAGGATTCAGACTTCTTTGTTTACCCTCCATTTGTCTCGCATGTAAGAGATCATATTATTACAATACTTCATCTTTCTTCCCCCTTTTACCAGCCATATCTTCACGAATCTCGTCACCAACATGCTATGAGAAGGGCAAGAGGGTGTGGGGGTCGCTTTCTGAATACGAAGAAGCTTGAAAATATCAATTCCAATGTTGCTCCCGAAAAAGACAAGAACAATGGTTCAAACCCTTTGTCAATATCTGCCAACACACCCTCCTCTGACCATTCTCTAATCAACAATGAGATTTTCGGCTCATCGAAGAATCATCATGACATGTCGGTGTCCATGGTGGGGAACATGCACAGTGGAGACTTATTTGGTCGAGAGAGGGGAAGCATGCAGATTCACGGAGCCTCAAATATGGCCATCAAATGAAAATCTTCTGAGTTGGTGGATTTTCTCAGGTATTGGATGGGTTAAGTTCTAGAAAACGTGACCTTGTTTGGTATCTTAGATGGATAGGGATTTCCTTTCTTTCTTCCTTTACAATGTCTATTATATTAGATTAGTCAATGGCATCGTGCAATTCACATGGTCGACCCCACTTAGTGAGGTAAAGCTCGTTTACTATATTTTTCAGAGGTTTTATGAGTGGGACTGGGCATGACCTTGGTCAGGTCCCTAGCCTGGCATGGCTATGTTTTTGGCCTTTGACGTCCAATTAGACTTAAAATTAACTATTTCTGTTTCCCCATAATTTGTGAAAAAAGAACAAGGATATAAAATTTATTATATATTCTCAACAATCATTTTTTTTTTGGTTGCCTTCTTTTCTGTTTTGTATATATACTGTATTGTTATGGTTGCATGTTTCATCATTAGCCTAATAGGAGTTTCAATTTATGCAGGTGAAGAGGCCAAAGGCTTGTCTCTTCCTTCTAGAAAGTAGGAAACCACCCTCACAGGCAACTCATTCTTGGCTCGGTTACTTTGGTTAAAGGGGTTGAGATCATTCTGCGATTGGTCTCCCTTTGGTTTGGTTTATTTGTTAAATAGATGAGATATGAAGTGAAATAATGGTTTTTTATAGTTTCTGAACTTGTCCACGAGATGGACTTGTGAATGTGAGTACATGAATCTGGATTTAGTGGTTACTGACTTCATGAATTCTAAAGTTCTTTTTAATACTTCCATATTTTTAGAACTTTGTCACCCCACTTGCCTTACCATGACTTTTTGTGTTTGTGTTCTTTTTTCAAAAACAAATGTTTTTTAGCTTACAGAATGTTGTCTTAAGGTTGCCTTTCTTGCGGCAATTTTGAATAATGAATAGGAAAACACTACCTCCGGTCTTTGGTCCTAAATATAAGTCAATCTATTTTGTCTCTTATATTTATATTTTTTTTCCGAAGTAGCCCTTCTAACAATGACAGTTCTAGTCAATACACTTGATTAGCAAGGATATTTTAGAAAAGACAACACCTATTTAAGACAACAACTAACTCAACTTACTTTCTTAATCTTCTCAAATTAGTTAACTGGTTTTTATAATTAGGACCGGAGGTAGTATTTGTCGTGTCATCAATAAAACCACAGTCAAATGAGTAGTTAAGGCTTCCCCACATTAACGTTGATGATAACATTCCGTATTTTTATTTGTTTGTAATACAAGAATAGCGTGATGTACCCCTCACGCTTACACCTATGATTAATTAATTCATTTTCACTTTATATTGGACCCTCAAAATTTGAACCCTGCTTTCTCTTTATAGGAAATGTTGATTGGTTGAGATTCCAGAGACCAGAAGACATCGGCTGCACATCCATTTAAATATTTAACTGCCCAAAAAATCAATTTAAAAACAAGAAAAATCATATCCAAAAATCCTACCAGAAAGATTTAAAATTTCCAATTAATAAAGTGAAAGTCGCAATCAAATTGTGAAGATTTATTGTTGTTCTAAAAAAATTAAAATTTAACCAACTTTATAAATATTTTTCTTAGAATATTAATTTTAACAGTAATTTTCATGTTGGAGGATAATTATAAGTTTTTAAATATTTTAATCTCATTTTAATCAAGTTGGGTCGGTAAATGTAATTATACACAAGCTTTGTAATCAAAGAGTCGGCACTTTGTGTCCTCTGAATATATATATATATATATATATATATATATATGCATGTATGCATGTATAAAACAAACAAGTGAATGAGAATGATGTGTAAAAGAGTACAGAGGCAGCAGGGGATGCATTATCTTCTGTTACGAGTTAAGACTCTCAGAGTTTGGCCTGTGCTTGCAGTTGTTCCTGTGAGAGAACCATGACTTGTTAGAATGCAAATAAGAGAAGAAGGGGAAAAAATAAAAATACATATTACTGCAACTCATGTCTAAATACAAATTTTTTATATCATCAACGAATAGAGTATTTTCTAGCTATACGTACTGAAGTTGAAATAAGTTTGTGCGCTCAGAACTATATTGAGGATCATATTTTGCCATCAGATATCATATCATTACATAATGAACTAAACCTTCTGATTTGTTATCTATTGCATAATCCTTCATTGGGTCATTGAAACCAGTTGTCAATTTTTTAAGGGTTCGAGTACGAAACTAAGTCTAAAACATCGCTCTTTCGAAAATTGGGTAAAATTGTTTCTTAAATATGCATTGTGTTCTGTGATATGACTTTTAAAGTTCGAAAACCCAAAAGTTGTGGCACGCCAGGATTTTCTTATTATTTTCTTCCCCCAGTGGGGTATCATAGGTAACATATCACTACTATAAGAGCCAGATAATTAATTCGAGGACATTAAGAAAATTAATTAAGTTTATTATTTATAATAAATGTGTCTTGATTTTCTTAAACTACTCTTTTAATCATATATATTAGAACCACCCCTTGATTGGAAATCCCTAAATATGCCCAATCAATAGGGATATTTTGGGTAGAAATTATAAATTTAGAAGGCAAAGTGAACTATAGTATTATATTTAGAGTTAAAGTGAACTCCTTATTTGGCTCCCATGTTTAGTATTAGAGGTAGTACTTGGGTTATCTTGCAGATTTGCCAGATCCTATAAATCTAACCAGAAAATTTAGCAACTTGTATCAAAGTGATATATCCAATATTGCATCATGCTAAAACTCTGCATTAAGGAAAGTAAAATGGAAAAAGTAAGAGCACGCTGTTGGTTCGGTTTTACCTTGAAAGCCTGGGAACCGAACCAGAACTGAAATGAATTAGGACCACTTTTCAAAAATTTAGTTAAATTAAGAGGGTGTTTGGCTTAGCTTATTTTACCTATGACAAAGTTGTTGGAATCATGGGGAATTTTAAACTGGACATGAGGGATGTGTTAACCACCAAAAAAAAAAATCAATTTTCAGCTTATTCTGATAAGTTATTTGGAATAGCTTCAATAGCAACTAGCTTATCAAAATATGCTGAAAATAGGCCCCCCCCCCCCCCCCAAAAAAAAAAATCTATGATTAGCCTAAGGTTCTCCCAACAACTCCCATACTCCTGGGAACTTTCTCATGTTTAACTTAACCGAAATCACTTTTTTTTTAGTAACTGCCCCTTAATCAGTTTGGGCATGTACGTCAAGAATTTGTATTCGCTTTTGCAGTTTTTGTTCCATTTTAGGTCATCTTGATTTGACGTTGAACACACTTAAATACCACCAAGCTTAAAGCACATTGGCCAACATAACATTTTATTTGAAGACTTTATCTGTTGTCAAAGTCGAATTTCTCAAATTCCATCTCAAGCATATTGTTTGAAGCTTTACCAACTTTTCTCATTGAAACCATAGGAGATAAGGTCAATTGGAAGATAGAATGAACTAGAGCGATATGAAGGATAAACAAGTTGATTCACACTAACCTCTGTCACAAAGAAGGCATGGAAACCATATGGAACTCTGTGTGGCAATTCAACAACTGCAACAGGATCAGCTGACATTGTCTTTGCATCGATGACGTGCGCTGCTGATTTTCTGCAGTATTGTAATTAAAATTCATTCTTAGACTTTAGTCTTCTAAAAATGGAACACAAAACTTCATTATATCCAACATAAATTTTTAAAGTAGAGGGAACTGTCCCGCCCCAGATAAGAGTAATGCCATTAAGACTGCATTTGGTACACAGAAAAGGAACTAGAGGAAGGAAAAGGATGGGTGAAAGTATTTTTGCTATGCTTTATATATAGCATGTTGAATTTCTTGAAAAGAGAGCTTCCCAAATATATAGGAAAGAGCTTTGTCATCCTATTTCCCTCATTCCCATTATACCAAAGGGGCCGTAAAATCACTCTCTTACGGTGAAGAGGAAAGACATACCCCGTATTCTCGTCGTGCACGAAAAATATCAAGTATCCATCATCTTCCTCCGAATCAGTGCCAGGCACGCGAGGGACATAAATAGCCTCAGAACCAAATCTCCCTGGCCCCAAGTCATAGATACCCAGAATGTTTCCTCCAACTTCAAGCTTTGTTTTCCCAGAATCTGGTTCAGCGTGCAGATCAAATTTGATAATACCTGTGATTTTGGCAATGCTGTCTAATATGGTTCCATAAACGTATCGCTGCCTCCTGAATTTGAGAATGGAAATAGTAAATACAAGTGATGGAAAACAAGAATTAATTATATTCACTGTCCTAATTTTATCTTAGAACATTATTTGAAAATCACATATGGGAGCATCGCTCCATCTTTATCCCCTTGAACACAGAAGAAAAGAAGAGGATGGATATTGAAAGTTACAACCACAAACTTAATGGACAAGTTCAGAATCTAGTTCTAAATGTTCATTACCCAGAGAAGTTCCTTCGCTTGTATAAACCTACGTATACCCTGAATTCCGCCAAAACAGATGAGATAAACTTACCTGCCAGTATAGCTCTCGTTTACTCTAGGAAAATCTACAGCAGATGCTGATAGTTTCCTCTGTGAAGCTAGACCAGTTTTCATGTTGAATCTCATTTCATACCTAAGACAGTTAGTGATAAACGTGTAAGATAAACAAAACATGTCCAGTAGTTAGAGTTCCACTAATGAGACATAGGATTGAGATTATTTACAGCTCATTTACAAAATTATCAAGCTTTTCCTTGACAGCACCCCCGACCATGTCCAGATCTGGATTCTCAAGACGGCAGGTAATCAAAACGACATCCTCCTCCTCCTCCCAAGCATTAGCTAGAACAGAACATTATGTAAAAGATTATAAAGCAGATTTGAACAATCAATGATAATTAATGACGTTAAATGCAGATTGATAGTTTGATTTTTTTTTTTTTTCCTTTTTCAAAGTTTCATAGCTAATGATGTTTCACATGTGATGGTATATGTCCTCAGTACAAGCCTGTTTCGTATACACAAAGATGTCTAAAAGCCAATAATTATTGACGGCCCCAATCCATATGACATTTCTCCTCTTCTCATATACAGTGCTAAGCATATTATTGCAAGAAATGTTAAACTTCCACATAGCTATCCATCAATTGACACAGCCTACAGGCTTGACGGGAGAATCCATCATGCTTGAGCCAGAACTTAAATGCTGTTGCAATGCACTCAACATTTATTGAAATTTTACTGAATCATAATCACAGGACGTCAATCAAGAATTTTTGTCAAGGAGAAACAGGGACAAATAAACACACCATTGTGAAATATGAAGCAGTTTGGAAGCTCAAACCATCTAATTTGCATCTCATTCTTGGCATATCGAGGCAGTACCCCAAAACGAGCTTTTTTGGTTGAATCAAACGAGAATATCATTTTTTTCTCCTTCACCATTTCCTGAAAAAGTATATTTCATTCAACAAACCAAGTTTTATAAACTACCTCAATTGGTACTTAACAGAAACAAAACAAAAGATGCAGAAGAAGATCATCAACATTTAAGATCTTTATTCTTCACACACCACTTAATAGTTCGTACTTTGAATTAAGATAAACAATAATGATCTGATTATGTTATCTGTAAAAGTAAAATTCGTGCTGGAGATCCTTCTTAGCGTCATACTATCATAGATGTTTTATTTAAAGCTATTTCACCAAAGTACATGGGCAAACGCTTTTTTATTTTGATACCTAGTAGATGAGAGAAATATGGAAGACTCGATTTCTGCATCACCATCCATGATAAATTATAAAAGTGAAAAAGCTGCAGTACCTTTGGTCTAAAATACAAAGGAAGATCCATGAATATTGCATAATTCTCTGTGATGGCGAAATCATGCATCATGATGGGCTCTGATATTGTTATAGGTACAGGATCATGCATATATCCGTCCTTTGAGATTACTCTGTAAGTTATATATGGTGGCGTATGTGAATAGCCAAATGTGAACATCTCACCTGCATGCAGGAAAATTATTGTTTGGTGAAAATTATTTCACCAAATCAGACCGAAAATATATAATTCAATGATGAATTTACCAGTAAACGGGTCAACTTTTGGATGAGCAGTGAAGGAATGGTTCAATCTCTTGTCATAGTCCAGTAGGCCAAGAGTTTGCAAATCCCCATCTTCAAAAACTTTAACGGCATCTGCCAAAATAAATGAATAAATAACTTCAGTCCCACTTTGGAAGAAATCAAATAAACATTAATTAGTTTAATCCCTCAAGAGAGAAAGAACCCTATAAAACCTAAATTAAGTTGGCATAAAGAGACAACCAATCAATCTTTTCAATCCCTGCTTTTATTCAATGAAATTTCAGATAAAATCAGCATCTATATGCTTCTCAGAAAATTAACAGATAGAAGTTGTACTCACAAGGTTTATCTCCTTCAGAGAGTGCTAGAAGCTTTCCATGGTGATATACAAGAGCTGTGTTAGCTGGAACAATATGAGAACAATCTAATGAAGGAACGCTCAACAGGTGTATAATATGCATATACTATACTTTCTATAGCATCCACACTGAAGAGGGACCCATACATAATTTAACACTTATACAATCCTCAAATAAGGAATATGTTAAGAAACACTGAAATTATAACAGAAACACTTAAGCAGATTTATGACCGTTCCACCGGACATTGAATTTTAAAAGATGTTAGACAGCCAGAGTTACCTGTTCCATGTCCATAAGACATATCTAGTACTTTCAATTTAGCTCTTAGCATTTGCATGTTAACCATTATAAGTCCAAAAAAACCTTTAAGATCTCCAATCTGAAAAATGACGTGAAAAGATGTTACAGCTGGGAATCTAAAACAAACATCTATATCAATAGTACGTAATCTTTCACTAAATTCCATTTTAACTTTCATTTTGGAAGGGGGTTCAAGTTCTGACACAGCTAAGGTTTACACTCTTCAATACACCAAAAGAACAACAGTGTTTTACCTCCAAAACAATAAATAAATAAAAGAAAGAGAAGAAAGAACAATTACCAGAACAGGCAAAAGATGCAAATGAGGGCATATAAGGAAGTGAAAGACAGATAATAAGTATGGTAAAATCATGTGACATGGAGGTGATCACGAAACTCTACTCTACATTTTTAAATAGATTCATGTTAACTCTCTAAGCCTCTCCTGAAACACTAGATCAGTGTTTGTTAACTTAACTCTACATACACAGGCGTAATTTGAATTTAGAAGCAATTAAAGACTTGAATGGTATGAAGATCACAAAGGTCAAAGACTTCAGTGATTAAAAGCAGCACATGAATGAGTGCACCGATAAATCAGTTAAAATACACCATAAAAGTGATAACAGTTGGTCGCTTAATGTCACTCTTCAAATAACACACACATTTTACCATGAACCCAAATAACTAGTCCTGTAAATCCTACAAGTGAATGGTACAAGTAAATATCTTGCATCAACGATCATCAGTAATTGAGGCACCATATTTGATAGTAATTTGAGATGTTAGAGCGTTTTAATATACCAAGATCTTTTTAGTTTATAATGATTTAGGATATTAGTTCATTCCTAAGTTGGGCTTGCCTTTGAAGTATTGCTAGTTACCTTGAATCAACATATTTATCATACTTGAATAATATTGAGAATTTTACTGAATTTCCTTTCTCCCCTTTTATGTCTCTAAACTCTCCCCCTATTCTTTCTCTCTCCTTTCCTTGTCCTGCAATAAGTGTTTGTGCACTTCAAAACAGCCACTCACTTTTCACACACTTCAGGAAACAGGATACACAACAACGTTTAAAATTTAAAATCTTCATGAACATAATTTATTGCCATACCTTCATAAACTTAGAACCTCCAAAATATTCTTCTTGCTTAAGACGAGATGTTTTCACAAATCGGGAAACATATGTCGCTTTTCCATCTTTGATACGCAAGCCATGGATCATTCTGCAATTCGGTGATATATGAATCAGAATGGGAGGACCAAACACCAAAACAAATTCTAAACAACACTGTCGACTACTCAAGGGTTAAGAAGATATGAATACAACATTAACCATACAATGACCTGCTCACTTTCAAAAGTGGATGTGCAGCTAGAACAGCTAATTAATTCAAGAAATTAAGTCTAGCTAACAGAAGTCCGTTCAGCAGATTCAGTCACTGGAACTTGACACTGCTTTAAGTAACACACCCGAAGGAAAATCCCACGCAGTTTCAAAAAAGTGAACAAGTTATTAAACAAAAAACAAAGAAAGAAAGGAAGAGATGATTTCCCCCCAAAAAAAATGACTACTGTGGCTTTCACACAGCCCAGGAAAGCACAAGCCAGTGACTAAGTGAAATCTTTTTACATGTTATAGCATGTAAGAACGAATCATTTCTTTGAATTTTGACGACTGGAAATGTCCCAAATAGTCAAATTCTCACAGAAAAACTGAATCCTTATTAGTACTTATTAAGAATATCGTCTCCTACAATTCTATTCATTAATCAGGGCTAAATTTACCTCCAGCAAAGCAAAAAGGAGTTAATATCAGAACTCAATGAATACCTTAGGTGGAATAAAGCAAGTGGGTAATAGAAAGGGGCAAAACCTAAGGTGCAGTGAAGAATACGAGTTTTACTTCCCGGAGAATTAAATAATGCAATTCAAACTGAATTAGCGAAATCATAAGCGATTACACCATGATCAATAATACAAAAAAAGTTCTAGAAATTCTAAATTATTTTATACATATCTTATAGATGTTGCTGAACACTGGTAATTCAGTTAGCTGTAAAATAAAGCATTAACTCCCATAAACATGAAATGATGATTGAGGTTTACGTGTCAGAAGTATCCCTTAGCTATTGCAGTATAGAGATTCGGCAAATAAAGCTATTGGTCTTTCCTGCTGTAGATCAAATGTGACAATACTGGTATCATGAAAACATAATTCTTCAACGAACTGATAAAAAACCTAAGTTTGAGTATGAGAAGAGAATCACATACCCATCTCCATCAAACCTGCAAACGAAAGGGAAGAAACGAGGTATAAACATAAAACTCCAGATTCAGAATAAATATTTTCATTGAGACAAACTATCCCAACTGACAATATATGGTTCAATGCTCAAAAACAAAACATTACCAGTGATATCCAGCCACAGGAGCAAACTTAGGATTAGGTCCCACCCTGACAAACTCTCCATTTTAAACAATCCTGAAATTCACTGGCATGTCATCAGAGGCAGAGCGTATTGCTGGAAACATTTTAGTCACTCAAATGCAATCCAGAAATTAAGCAATAAAGATAAAGCAATAAAGATAACATGATTATCCATTGTCGAGGCAATTGGAGAAAACTGAAAACGACCAAGAACAAGAACTGGGGCAGAGGTCGGAATAATACAAGTTGCTAATGAGTTGGAACAAGCCAACCCTCATAAATCTGGGCAAATTAGAGGCTTTCAGCATTCTTATAACCACGAGACGCATGCCATTGAAAGAAACATTGAGGTGAAGCCATGCGGAGAACAAGTCAGTAAGACAGCCTCTTAACAGCTGGTTGGATTCTCATGTTAGCTACCGGATTCCACATGAATGAACCATGCAATGCTTTTAGTTTACACTTGCAAGTCTTTCGATAATTTCATCTTTGTAAATTATTCGATATTTTCCATGCCATGTATGAACAAATATCATTCATGTGTTAACCAAAAAGAAAATATCAATAATGTCTTCGAAGTAATTCCAGCTTGCTCTTTCAAACCTATCAAGCAAAGAAATAGTATTAAGCAGTAAGACCGTCTTATTGCCAATCCTCAGCTACGTTTATGCTACAATCATTTTCATTTCGAGGCAAGCAAACTACTTGAATCTTCAATTAGTATTCTCGTTATCATGAGAATTCACCAACGTTCAGCTCGACAATCAATAATTGAACCTTCTCAGGCTAACATCCATACGTAAACGAGTAGTATACAATGAAACTGTAGAAGTTCTTGCTCGCTAGGGGGGAATAACGAGTAGTAGCAATTAATAATTCGAAACGTTGGAAACAGCAACTCAGTCAATTTTTAATAATCAAAATTTCTCTCAGTCAGCTGAACAACGAAATAAAATATTACATAAGACTCAATTAATTAATCTTTGTTTTTCCATCGCTCACGTTCTTTCCCTGCCTCGGTTATCCAATGCAGCAAGCAAAGGCACGTCATATTATACAACGGACCACATGAAACAATACGCGAATAACTCAATAACAGTAACACTGTGTATACAAGACCCGACTGGAATTTGTACTCACCGGGAGATAGCCTTCTACTGGGAGATGCTTAGTGGGAGGCGTCTCGTCCGGAACGGCAGCGAAATTACCAGAGAGCCAGTGATGTGGCTTAGTGTATCATTACATGAACCTAACCACCAGTTTCTCCAAGAGATCAATCGCTTTGGAAGTAAATCCACTGTAAGGCTTGGGGTCCACCTTCAATATGCCGTGTCCAGCTGCTTCGCCGTCGCCGTTAATATTCTTATCACGCCATTTTGTACTCTCTCTGTCTTCCTTCCCCCTCCCTCTGTGGCTGTGAAAATGGGTCGGTCACTGAGAGGTGAGGAAGAAAGACCTTTATACGATCAAGTGTGGAATTATCAATTGATTCGTGGGATGGTTCAGTGCTTCAGTGATGGCATTGTTGGTTATGCTTCTGCCACGTTATTACCAAAGAAAGAAAAGATTGAAGCAAAACTCTGAAGTGTACGTTGGTGTTGACATAGTGGGAAAAAGACGACAATTTTGACAGATACTATTTCTTCCCAGAAGAAGATTCTTTATCGAATGAGTACAACGGTGAATGGTGACCGTGAGCCACGATTTTGGGCGTGATTGGTCACACAAATTTATGATCACGCAGGAAAACTTTTAACTGTATCAGTGCATTCTTAGCATATCGCATTTGTGTCATCATGCTGAGAAAACAAACCTGTTGCGTGGCTGAGAAAACAAAATAGTGGGCAATTGGGTAGGGATTTGCATTGGGTGCTCATCAGTTTTGATGAGCACCCAATGCTTATCAGATCTGGACTGTTCCAGATTAGATCTGGAAGGTCCAGATTTGATTTTAATTTTATTTTTTATTTTTAAATAATTAATTTAATAGATATAGAATAAAAAATAAAGATAATATCTTAATTATTATTCTTTAAAAATATAATTTTTTATTTTAAATAATTATTTAAAAATATCAAAAATAATTATTTAAAAATATCAAATTTGGACCCGTTCATATTAGATCTGGACGGTTCAGATTGCTCATCAGGTGATGAGCATCCTGATAAGCACTGAATGCGGACCGATTGGGTAGAAGATTCACATCATGGTTTGGGTGTTTGATAGAAACCAAACCATGGTTTCAGAAGTACTTTACGGATTACGAAGTAAAATATGTGGAGGAATTACCTTATTTTGCGGAAAAGTGCTTCTGAAACCATGTTTTTTGGGTTTCCCAAACACCCCCTTAAAGTAACTTTCCGGTATAGTGTCCACTTATTACACACACCCTCCCATTTTGAAGTCATCCCGAGCATTTGCATTTAAAGTGAAAATTCAGGTAATTTTCTTCAAAATTATTAAGTAATATCGTATTAGAAGGATGTTGGGATAACTTAAAAGTATTTTTATTTTTACTTTCATATTATTTATTTTTTATATTATAAAATTTTTAAAATCATAATTTACTTTTATTTTATTTCATATATTTATTTTATATATTATAAAAATACTTTTAAAATTATAATTTGATGGCTATCCAAAGTCCGCCTAACTCATCAAATTACTACCTCTGCCCATGACACTTTTCACGGTTGGACAGAAAAGGAAACTTCTGGACAAAGCACGTTCACCCACCCGTGACTAGAATCTACCGTTCGTGTCCAGTACTAATTATATCTCTTATCCTAATTATAAAATCTTATTAGAATTAAAAGTAGTATATAATCTTATTAGAAAATCGATATTGGTCTTATATATAAAATATATTTCATATGTTTATTGATTTTTTTAAATTAGTCTTATTGATAGTCTCTCAATAATAATCAATAGTAAAGATGGAAGAAAAAAATTAAAAAAGATGCTTAGAGTATTTTAAAAAAGGAAACAAAATATCATACCAGCTCCGGTCTTTAATATAAGACCCAGTTGATTAATTTGGAGAGATTAAGAAAATTAGTTATGTTAGTTATTTATATACATAAATGTTATCTTCCCTAAAATACTCTTATTAATCATTGTATTTGAATTACTCATGGATACTAACTATTTTGACATATGCAAATGCTATGGAAATTACTTGAGGACAAAATAGATAAATATTAGAAACAACTAGAGTTGGGTTTTATATTTAGAACGAAATTAAAAGTCAAATTAGTTATTTATATTAATACTGAAAGTAGTATTAATTAATTTAAGTAATATTTTTAATTACCAAATTAGTACGGATGACTATATGATTCGAGACAGATCAGGACAAAATAGATAAATATTAGAAACAAACTAGAGTTGGGTTTTATATTTAGAACGAAATTAAAAGTCAAATTAGTTTTTATATTAAAAACTGAAAGTAGTATTAATTAATTTAAGTAATATTTTTAATTTACCAAATTAGTACGGATGACTATATGATTCGAGACAGATCATATTTCAATATGTATTTCTTAATGTGGGGAGAAAAAGGTAAAACTCACCTACTAATTGCAGAGGATAAACCCAGTAGCTGTTCAGAAGTAGAACGCTAAATCCGGGTTGTATTGGGAGTTTTGGGATGGATTTGTTAAAACATACTTAAATATTGGTTAATTCTGTTTAACGTTCTTTTTAATTTTGCTTTCCATATTTATTAGAAGTTTGAGATGATTGGAAGAAATACTATGAGCTGGTGGGAACAAAAAAAAATAACGAAAGAACACAATTATGTGTTGTGGATATCTCATTTTACTTTATTTTTAAATTTATAATAATTTTTTTCAAAATATTTTTATCGGTGGTAAATATCAAGAGAATTCTATCAAGGACAATTTCAAATGCATATATCAATATATATTTGTTACAAATAACTAACTCAAAAAATTATTTATTAATGTCCGCAAATTAGTTTCCAAAAAAATTATCTTTTTTTAATTAAAAAGTTTAGCAGTAATAACCTAAAATTACAAGTAAGATTGGATTTGCGACCTACCACTTATAAAAAGCATAATGTGAGGCCTTTAGCCCAACAAAAAAATATCTCACAGTAAATAAAGAGCTATGACATAATACCATACTCTCAGAGGCAGTATTTTGAGTTTTGACAATTGACACAACTTAGAAAGTAAAACAAGCAAGTTAGTACTCCAGTATTAAGCACCCATATAACTGGAATAACGCAGCAAGAATTCTGGACAAGCATGAGCAAATCAGTAGATGGTAACAAAGGGGAAAATACCTCAACTATATGTATCCTTCTGGATAAAGTCAGAATTGAAAAATGATGAAATAAAAGGCTCATATAAAACTATCTCTATCATTAAAAATTTATGTGAGGAGAAGGTTCTAGTACCTGGTATTTGAATTCTGTTATTCAAACTTACTGCCAATCTTTATTTTAATGATAGAGATAATTTTTTGTATTTAGGGCGTTTTAGTAAATTCTCATGAAGAGGTTGTGAGATGTGAATTTTACTACTTCTGTCTTTAATATAAAATCTACTTTGCAGTATAATTTTTATTATAAAATAAGTTTTATATTAAACAACGCCTTTTAGTAATTTGCTGGCCAAATTTAAAAAAAAAAAAGAGACTTAAAAATAAAATGGGGTTTTCTAATATCTTGGCCTTTTTTAAATGTTACTAATGATGACATATGCCTGCATATGCATTATGTTTCTTAGTTGTTTTTCTTAACATTATCTACATCTTACCCCGTATATATATGTATGTATATATTAAATTTAAAATATACTTTATTGATAAAAAGGAAACTAATATATAATACATATTTTTATATGCTAGACTTCTTTTTAATTAGAAGAATGTTTATATAAAGTTATAAATGATGATAAAATTGAGTAGTTGTAAGAATATAAATTTGATTTTTGTGTTTATTTAGTTTAGAGAGGATAAACGCATACTTTATTTTCGAATTTATATAGTGCGTAAATTAAGTTTCGTCTTTTTTTTTTTTAAATGTAAAGATTTCTTTTGCTTTTTATTTTAAATTCTGCAACCCTATATCCAATTAGGAAATTTTCTAGTCAGGGTTTTGTAGTCCAATAAAACCAAATACCTTTAATTTTTTTATTTTTAATATGAAATTTAAGGCTTAGGGTTTAATATGAGATTGAGAGTACAAACTCTATATGATGAGTGAATATAGACTATGGAGGATAATAAAAAATTTCTAATTAAAAAACCATTTGAGTTGGTTGTACGCTAACGGATAATATGAAAAATGAGGTTTATTATTTGCAAGTTTTTTTTTGGTAAATATTAGTTACAAGATTAAGTAAAGCGAAATTTATATCAATTTGCGTCATTATTTATTTCAAGTCAAAGCATATAAAATGATGGTCATCCTCTATTTAAACCGTTTAAATTGAATCTGAAAATCTTATATTTTGTAGGAAATAAAAAGGTTCACACTTTATTTATGAACTTAGCAAGTGTTTGCTTGAAAGAATAAAACATAAAATAATTTAGGATTAATAACATCTTGTTATAAAACTAAAGAAAGAGTAGAGAATAAGAGAAAATTAAAGATGGGAGTATTTCTTATTCCATTTAAGGATACTAAATACATGATATATGGTTTCTATTTATAGGCACCGCTTTATATTTTTTTACAGAATCTACAGATTACATAATAATATAAGATAATTGTGGAATATAAAGATAATGAGAGATATTGGAGATTACAAAAGATATTGGAGATAATGGGAAATATATGAACATCCACAAAAATATTATTATAGTTATAACACTCTTCCTTGGACGTTCATTATATATAAACGTTCCTCATTAAAAAACTTCAACTAGGAAAGAACCTATGGGACAAAAACCTAATAAAAGAAAAAGAGTACATTATTTATTAATATACTATGCAATGCTGCCTCATTAAAAACCTTGTTAGAAAAACCTAGTGGGACAAAATTATAGACAAGAAAAAAAGAATACAGCATGTATCAACTCTCTCTTTTGACAATATTAGTTGACATCTTCAAGCCTACAAAGTCTATTATAACGAATAAGCTTTTCAAATATTATAGTAAGATAAAAAAAACATTAAATATTAATTTCATAATCTTCTGAAAATCATGAGACAAATAGTCCTTTTATGGTTTACTCACACGTGGATCATATTGTGATCTCTCAACATGAGGATCAAACAATAATATTTTATTTATATAGCTAGTAAGATTATTCTTGGATACTTTTAGATAAAATAATATTACATCCACGATACCCTTAAAGTAACGAAGAATGTTCTTAACTTCACTCCATCATCTTTGTGTTGGTGAAGAACTATGTCATACTAATTAGCGAATGATATATTGGGTTTTGTGTGACTAGATATATATATATATATATATATATATATATATGCACTCCAGTGACACTAAAATATGATACTTCTGAACCAAGTATTTATTCATCACCTTCTAAAAATCTAAAATGGATCTTTAATCCACATTTAAAGATCTTACAGTTATCAAAGCATATAATAGATGTGGCTTAATTATCCACATAATGAATGTGACTTATCCATATTTATTCTTCCTAAAACTTTCATTTCAAATTCTTTCTTTAAGAAATTCACTGCTTTTATAAACTTTTCATAAATTTTAATACTATTTATATCATCAACATAAATAGCAATGAAAACAAGTCCATTTCCAAATCTTTTCATGCATAGGCAATTTGAAATATTTTTTATATCATCACCTTAATCGATATTTACTAAGCGGTTATACCATATATGTGTCCATTGGTGTTCTTAAGAACATAATTGTATGCTTCTAAAAGCTTGAATCTTTTAGGAATTTTTATATATTGTGATTGAAATTTATACGTAAATTAGGTCATTTTGAACTCACACAAAGATTTGAATTTTTTTGATATTCACATAAAATCTCACCATATAGTAAGTTACTATATTTCCTAGACGCATATGAAATATTCTCGTATATTATCAAACTGTCATATTGATAAGATATATAAAAATTTTAATTCACCACAAAATTATATTTCTCTTTTCTCGTATAAATGCCCATTTATATAATATTAATATTACACTTCAAGTGATTGGGCTAGAGATATATAAATCTCCTGTTATAGTGTTGTGTCTTTTCTTTTTTGTTGGCTAACTATTTTTTTGTCTGCATCTCATGACAAATTTATATATAATATTCTCATTTAATCACATGATATCATCACTAAAATTATTGTTGACAATTTTAGTTCTTTATTAGTCCCCTTTTTCTTTTATGACATAACATATTGAGATCTCTTTATTGCTTTCAAACATTTAAACTTCTTCAAGAGTCAAATAGTTATGTTTCAATCTCTTTTGTAATTCATGCCTCGTTAGTAAGATTATCTTGATCATTTGCTCTTTTTTATTTTCTTTTGGAACCGATCATTTTCTCATACTTTTATCATGTTTTATTAAAAATATGAGCACTTTTAGCTGGAATATGAGAATTAAAAATTCTCATTAGGTCAATAATTACATTTGACAAATATTAGCAATATTTTATAAATGCAATACTTCATGAACTTTTAGTTCATATTACTATATTTGAGAATCTACATTTGATAATAAAAATGTATTTTATATGTTCTATTTTCTAGCTATGCATTTTCTCCCTCTCATGTTGGAAACATGTAGTGTAAGTCTTCTAAATCTATAAGTTTCCTTTAGAAACATTATTTTGTTTCATTTAGAGACAAATAAGAATAAGAAGGTTATTATCCAATATTAATCCCAACTTACTTTTAATATCTATTTATGTGTATTAGTATGGTGGAATAATAGATATTGCACATTCTAAGATAGAAAATATTTCGCTTCTAACCAAAAGCCCATTATAATGGGAAAATTTACAATACATTGTTGCCTTGATACATTTATGTGCAAAAATATATAAAATCAATTATCTCAACGTTAAAATAAAATTTTGTTTTCATAAGCTTAGAACTAGTTACTTATGAAGGTTTTTACCAAACATATAATTATTAATAAATTGAGGAACAATCACTAGTTATTTCAACAGGGATCATATTGGTTGCATAATCTATGACTTATACACTTATGCACCCAATATAATTATTCGTACATATTTGTAAACTTCATGTTACAAGTTGATCATAATCACCCATGTGACTATTTTATAGATGGATCTTTCTTTCATAATGTATTGATTTGGTCCACATGGTGTTTCAATAGGCCAATATATAAACTTGATCTGTTATGTATGTGTACGGATCTGATTTTAAGCACAGCTAGTGATGTTCTCTTATTTAATTTTTTGGAGGACAAACAGCACATAAATTTCAATGCATGTTCTTCATAACATTTTGCATTATTATAATCTGGAATGATCTAACTGGTCGTGCCAAACAATAAACAGATAAACTTCAGGTTTATTGTAAATTATTCTTAAACATTGATAAACTTCTACTTATCAATGGAGATGATAAATCATGATATAACTCTTTTAGAGTTTTGTATTTTCATCTGTCACTTGATAGGAAAAGTTCACGCATTATAGTATTATTCTCAGTCATCAATGGAGATAATAAAACATAATATAGCTCTTTTGAAGCTTTATATTTCTATTTTTCGCCCACTAGGAAAAACTCACACATTGTAATATTATTCTCAACCATTAATAGGGATAATAGACCATGATATAGCTCTTCTTGAGTCTTATATCTTTATTTTTCACTCAACAGGAGAAATTCACACCCCTTTAAGGATCAAATTCACAACCTCTTACTTAAGTTAAGATTTAAGCAAATGTTTAGGATTAGTTAAATCTAACACTTCTGCTTTCTAAAGTTTCAATCAATATGTGATTTTCACTATTATATTATTACCCATATAAATAAAAATAAATAAATTTTTTATGAACTAAAAAAGTTTTGCGGGGATTGTGAAGAGAAATCCATTATAATAAGTAAAAGATAATTAATTTATTTTTTGATATTTTCTCTCAAAATCTAATTATAAAGAAAAGATATCTTTTCATATCTTTTCAATTGAATAAAATAAATAAATTTGAGCGATAGGATATTAATTATAATTTCCCCCCAAAGAATAAGATAAGAGATACAGAAAAGAAAAATGGGTAAAAAATGTAATTTTTTTTTAAAAAATAAGGTCTCTAAGTGCAATTTATTTTTCAAAATTTTGGGAAAAAATGTAGACCCATTTAATAACATAAAATTATAATATTAACATATATCAAATTGAATGTTACAAATATATAAGAATAAAAATTTAAATTTTAAATTAATAAAATGTAAAATATGAATATAAAATAATAAGAAAAAGTAAATTCTCATACCTTATATATTAAGAATATGAATCTCAATTGTAGGGTCCTATTTCTTCTCAACAAATTAGAGTTATATGAAATTACTATAAGGGTTAATATAATTTTTGGTCTCTCAAGTTTGTTCTCATTTTGGTTTTGGTCCCTCAAATTTCAAACCATATAGGTTTTGGTCCTTCTAGAGGCAAAATGGTCCAAGCTTTTATCAAGTTATAAGGACTAATGTTTTAAATGAAAAAAAACTTGAGAGACCAAAACCTATAGTTTAAAATTTAAGGGACTAAAATCAAATTGAAAGCAAACTTAAGGGACCAAAGTTTATATTAACCCTTAATATAACTACCAACTACTTAATTATTGTGTTTTCCAACATATTAAGTCAATTGATATCAAATTGAGATAATTATAATCATAAAAAAAAGCTAAGACTTTAAATAAATACAAGTCTAATAAATGCAAGGAATATAATACATATACATATATCTTTATTTGATGAACAACAATCTCTTAAACAAATATATCACATCATCATTCATTATAGTCAAGAGTTTATGGTAATACAAGGTATTTGAACCATTAACTTTCTAGACTATATTATTTATAGTTTTCAAAAAGTCTAATTACTAAAATTTTATTTTATTTCTCTTTATAAACAGATCACATAGTAATCCTTTTCAAAATCAAAATTATTTGGCTTCTAGCCATTTAATAAGATAAAAATCCATATATATAGTTTTTGGCCATTTAATCTTAACATAAAAAAATCAAAGATATATATATATATATATATATATAGCTTCTAGCCATTTAATCTTAAGATATAAAAAAAAAAATCAAATATATGGCTTTTAGCAGGATAAGATAGAAAATTGGAGCTATATGGCATCTAGCAATTTAATAAGATAGAAATTTAAAGCTGTATGCTTCTGACCATAACATAAAAAATCAAAGTTGTATGGCCTCTGACAATAACATGAGTGTCATGGCTAATGACCATTTAATTCCAAAGAGATAGAGAATCAAATTTATATAGATAAATCTATCTTCAATATCAATAATGAATCCGGCGATAATTTTTTAGAGAGTCCATAAGTATCAATTGGATTTACGTTTATTACTAGCATTGAGCTTTCTTAGGGTTTACCCTCATATCATGTAGCATTTTGGCTCCATAACAAATTTTGTTATCTAGTGTAAGTATTTGAACCTTTTAAAAGTTTATGCTCATATCTTATGACCTTTTGGCTCTACAATAAATTTTGCCATTTGCTTGAATATGACTTCTAGTCATATTATAACCATTACTCCTTCAAATTCTCAATTTGGGTATTAGCTATATGTAATCATAAATATTGATTGAATCTCTAGATTATATCAAAATTAGTGACGTCAGGTCACAAGGGATGTATAAAAATAACGATTGAAACTTCAGATTTCATCAAAAATAGTGTCATTAGGTTACTGAGGAATAGAGGAAAACAAATTTCTCAAATTACATTTAATTCGAAAGATATAATATTCATTTCAAAATTAAATTATAGCATAAAAATGTAAAGTAATAATAATCTTAAAACGACGGTAAGGGATCATTTATTTCCGTATAATGGCTTAGATTATCCCAAATAAATTGAATAGGGATATGGATACTCTGTAATACTGTATATACAATGTTCGATATATTTTCATTTGAATAGAGTAAAAAATACTCTAGAAAAATCATAGAGATGATACTTTAAGGGCCTGTTTGGTTTGAGGGGAGGGAGGGGAGGATGGGGTGGGGAGGAGGAGGGGGAGGAGAGGTTTTATCCTCACCTTATTTAGTTTGATTAAAAAGAAAAGGAGGGAATGATATTTAATAATCCCTTGTTTGGTTCAAGAAGGGAAGGGGAGAGATAGTAATAATCAATTTATCATTTTATCCTTACATATTAGTTTATATTTTTTATTAATATATTATATAAATTAATTTACATCTTAATTTAAATTATATAATTTGATGAAAATTCAGTCTTATCATGTCAATATGTGCATTAAAAAATCGGTACAGTAATTTTTTATTCTAATTAATATAATAATGTATTTGAAATAATCAAATTAAAAAATTTTATATGCTCTAAGAAAAATGAAATTTTATTCTCCTTAGGCTATCCTTTTTTCGGCTTTAAAATATATTTAATAAATAATATATTTATAAAAAAACAATTAATTTTATAATATTATAATTTTTTATTTAAATAATTTTTTTTTTTTAATTAATTTTTGTTATAATATATTTTTTAATTATAATAATTTATAATTTATATTTTTTGCTTAGGATAATATATTTTTATTTGAAATAAATATTATAATAATATATTTTATGGGTAGTAGTGGAATATTAAAAAAATCATAAAGATATGATGACCTAAAAATTTAGCTCCTCTCTAAGAACCCTTAATTTGGAGAGAGCTAAAATGGGGGGAGGGGAGGGAGGAAACGGGACATTTTGGCTTCCTTCCCCTCCAAAATTTTTAACCAAATGAGGGGAGGGGCTCGTTTTTCTCCCCTCTCCTGCCCTCCCCTCCAACCAAACAAATCCTAAAGTTATGCAGAGGATCTAAAAGCATATCATACATATCTTGGTTAAAGTTTCGTGCTGATAATGTTTTATAAAACTAAAGAAAGAATAGAGAATAAAAGAGAATTGAAGACAGGAGTATTTCTCATACCATTCAAGGGTGCTAACTACATGATATATGGCTTCTATTTATAGACACAGCTTTACATTTTTGACAGAATCTACAAATTATATAATAATATGAGATGATTATGAGATACAAAGATAATAAGAGATATTAGAAATTATAGAAAATATTGAGAGATATATATAGACATCCACAAAGATATTATTATATTCATAACACATGTAATTCTTAAATTTGAGATTATTTTGGTTTCGGTCTTTGAAATTTGAAAATTGGTTCATAAAATTTGATCTCATTTTAGTTTTGATATATAAAATTTAACCTTATTTTGGTTTTGATCTTTGTTTCAAAGACCAGTTGTAATATACTAAATTTTATTTTACGATTTAGTAAATAAATAAATAAAATAATATTTTATAATAAAATAATAATATTTAAAAAAAAGAGAGAAGAAGTAGCAGTTTTCCACCGACTTTAGTAGAGAGTTAAGGCGTGGAAAATTGACTCGTGGAAAGTTAATGCATGAAAAAATTGAGGCACGGAAAAATTGAGGTATTTAGATTAGGAATAAAGGCTTTAGGAGAGGAGATGAAGACTTTGGGGGAGGAGGAGTTAATGCATGAAGGGAAAAAAATAGAGGAGCAGGTGAATGTTAAAGATAAAAGGGAGAGTGAACGCGGAAGATGAGGCATTTGCAGAGAGAAAGAGAGAGAATTAGAGAATGAGAGAATGAGAGAGGAGCAAAGAAGTTCTAGCATTTTAAAGAGTAATACAAGTTTTAGGAATCACCTAGGTACACAAATATAGTTCTTTTCATCAAAATTTCTTTATGAATATTTCTTATATATTTTAGACTTCCTAATGACACTATTACTATAGTATTTAGAGAAAATTTTGAGACTTATATATGATATAAATATGGAGTTTTGATAAAAGACGATCATGGAAATTTAGAGGTAAATGAGTTGTTAATTTTAATCGGTTAGATTTGTCTATTTGTTGGTTTTTAGTGCTTAAATGAATTTTTCTAGTTGAAAAATCTGTTATATATGATTTATATCATATTTTTACTGATTACAATTAAGCCAAATAATTTATTTGGGTACTGTAACATATTATTGAGATTTTAATTAGTTTAGTTTTATTTATTGGGTGATTGAAGGTTTTTAAATAATTATTATAACCAAAAATTTTATTATTTATGGAAATATATATATATATATATGATAGTCATACCATTAAAATTTTGATTAGATTATTTATTTATAAATATTTGAAATGCTATTGAATTTTTGATGGTTTGATTTTGAGGGTTAAACTTAAAGTGAGATTTTTAGAATTTAGAACATAATAATTTTATATTTAGAAATTTTGGAAAATCCTTTTTATTAAGGTAAATAATTTGGAGGTTATAAATAAATAATTTGGCTTGTTAGAAAATTTTAAGTTATTTCTAAAATACTTAATTTTGGGTTATGAGAGTTGCAGAAATTTAGGATAAAAATTAAATTAAATTAGAAATCTAATTAATATATATAAGCTTGCTTACTTAATTAATTAGCTTATATAATATGTTGTTATTAATTGTGTAGATTAATTATTAGTTGAGCAAAAGATTGACCTTGTGGTAATCCTTTTTATTACTTGGGCAAGAGGTAACCACTTTCCACTTGTTATATGTGCTAATATGTTGTTTGTGAGTATTTTGCTATTTTAGAATAATATTTGTTATTTGGAGCTTGAGTAGATGTGTTATATCTTTTGAGCTATGAAAATTGTCTTGTGGGATTTTTGGAATTGTGATTGAGAAGTTTGGAAAAGATATATGATTTATATCTTATGGATTATACTGGGAAAAGATTAAGACATTTTTTGTTATAACGTGAATGATTAGTTGTTATTTGGACTTTGGATTGAGCGTTATCTTACCACGTGGTAAGGCTGCCATTGGTACACATTGGTTGGTTTCTTCCTTCGTCTCCCATAGTGAGGGATAGGTTTTTGTGGCTTCTTATTCGTTCCCCAGAGTGAGGAATAAACCTATATGTCTGATTAATCCCTTATAGTGAGGGATAGACTTATGTGGTTTGTGTGTTAGCTCCTATAGTGAGGTTTGGATTATTGAAATTATATATCTATGTTTTCGAGAATTAATAAATGCCCCACTTGACACCTCATGAGTACGTGTTAGTATGTATGATGAGTTGAAAAGTTAGTTACTGAGGCGTTTGTCTCACCTCGTGGTTTTTACTATCTTCAGGTAATAGTTCAGGTGGTGGCCCATCATGGAAGGCTTTGGAGGCATAGTGTGCTGTTATAACTTGTATAGCCTCCCTGCTTTTGTTTTATGTGCTGGCTTGTCATATATTGCCACATAGGACTTATCTACTCTAATGTTGTAAATTAATACTTTTAATTACTACTATCTGGTATGATCATGTCACTAGAAGGCTGGAGACACCTCAGACTCTGCATGTGACACTCTTTTGAAAGTATTGACTTTTGACTAATGGGCCCTATAACTTATATTAAAAATAATTTATTAGTTTGTATGTTAGAAAATATAATTTTAGTTTGGGCTAATGGTTGAATGATATTTCTGGACTTTGAAAGTCTAAAGCCAAAGTTAACGATTGATGTTGCTCGTATTATAAGTTTATTTCTTTTAACTATGATAACGATTTTCAAATTTTAAGGTTTCTTCTTTTCTATCATGGTTAATCTTTCGAATAAATTGTTAGATTTAATCTAAAATGGTGTTGAAAGAACGGTTGTCACACCAAAAAATCTTAAATCAAACAAGAATGAAGTCAAATTTCAGAGACAAAAACTATTGGTTTAAAATTTTAGTGATCAAAATCAAAATGAGGTCAAATTTCAAGAACTAAAAATAATATTAACCCAATATAATTTATAATATGCTAGTTAAAATAATATGAGAACCGTAAAATTTCAGATGTTTTAATTACGTTGTTTATAAAAGATTAATCAAGGAAAATTTTTTAGGGTTAAAGCTTAAGGAATTAGAATGAAAAAGTGTGACGATCCGTTTAATTAAACTAGACTACCTAGGTTAGTTAGAGTTAAATTGTTTGAGGTACTATTTGAAAGGACAAAAATGACATTGTCTTATTCTTATGAAGAGTTTTTTTTTTTTTTGGAAAATGATATGAAAAGAAATTGAAAATTGTAATATCCTAATTTTGGTATCTGAGATTTCAAAATCCCATGAAAAGAAGTGATACATGATAAGGTATTTTGTAAATATAGTTGAATAACAAAAATACCCTTATATCAAAAAGTTTATTAATAAGTTGTAAATTAGCAATAACAAATATTGAATAGCAAATAACAAAAAATATATCAGCAATGACACGTTATTTATTGATAAACTACAAACTGGCAATAACACGTGTTAAAAACAAATAATGTACTAGTAATGATAAATTTGATAGTTTTTTTTTTAAAATCTGATATAAGGACATTTTAGTTATTTGATTATATTTACAAAATATAAAAGCAGACATAACTTTCTCCTTTAGGGGCCTGTTTGGTTTGAGGGGAGGGTAGGGGAGGGAGGGGAGGGGATGGGAGATTTTATCTTCACCTTATTTGGTTTGATTAAAAAGGAGGGGAGGGAGGGATATTTAATGATCCCTTGTTTGATTCAAGAAGGGGAAGAGAGGGATAGTAATAATCAATTTATTATTTTACCCTTACATATTAGTTTATATTTTTATTGATATATTATATAAATTAATTTACATCTTAATTTAAATAATATAATTTAATAAAAATTCAGTCTTATTATGTTAATATGTGCATTAAAAAATTGGTACAGTATTTTTTTTAATTCTAATTAATATAATAATATATTTTAAATAATCAAATTAACAAATTTTATATGCTCTAACAAAATTGAAATTTTATTCTCTTTAAGCTATGCCTCTTTTTAGCTTTAAAATATATTTAATAAATAAGATATTTAAAAAAAACAATTAATTTTATAATATTATAATTTTTTATTTAAATAATTTTTTTATTTTTATAATAGTTTATATAATTTTTATTATAATATATTTTTTAATTATAATATTTTTTATTTTTTATTTTTTACTTAGAATAATATATTTTTTATGTAAAATAAATATTATAATAACATATTTTATGGGTGATTGTGAAATATTAAAAAAATTATAAGGACATAATGGTCCAAAAATTTAGCTCCCCTCCAAAAACTCTCAATTTGAGGGGAGCTAAAATGAGAGAAGGGGAGGGGAGGGGAGGGAACATTTTGGCTTCTCTCCTCTCCAAAATTTTTAACCAAATGAGGGGAGGGACTCATTTTCCCTCCCCTCCCCTCTCTTCCAACCAAACACGCCCTTGAGATTTTGAACTCTTGGTGTTTGAATTAGAATATTACAATTTCTAATTTCTTTTTATGTTATTTTTCGGCTTTTTTTTCTCACCTATTTTTGAATCATAACTTAGGAGCAAGTGCTTACACGCAAAGGTAAAAACATTGGGACTAGAGGCCTGTTTGGGAAATGATCAAAATCATGGTTTTGAAACCCAAACCAAAATTTGCTAAACAGGAGGAAAATTAGCAAATCATGGTTTTAGGCCAAAACCATGGTTTTAGACTCAAAGCCATAGTTTCAAAAAAAATAAATTCATTATGCTTCTGGCTTAAATTGGAGAATATAATTGTGCCTGTTAGAGTAAATCCCAACAGTAATATGACTTTAACACCCTTCAATTATTTTTCTATAAATATATTTTAATCTTATAATTTATAAATATATATATACCTATATTAATTACATTATCTTATATATTATTAATTATGTTAGTAAAAATATATTATTAACAATTTTATTCCTTCGAATTAAAATATATTATAACATCTATCTTTTATATAATTATCATATTAATTTATGCCTTTTTTAGTAATTTATACATATAAAAAGTACTTTTGATAACAATTATCCCAATACTTTTATTTTATTAGAATAACTTTTTTCACAAAATCTATTATTCACAATATCTGTTCTCTCAAAAATCTATTCTCTAAAAATCATTCTCTAAACCATGGTTTGGTTTAATCTAAATACCTTTTTATTTCTTGTATCAACCTTCCCCTCACCTAAAGGAAGTGGTTTATCTGGGATACAAAAGTTACCCTCCTTATAATGAGAAAGCTTTGTTGGGTGATAAGTAATAAGAACAGATTCCCTGAGAGAATGTACCGGTATAACCATCGTCACCAACTTTATAAAGGACTTTTTGCATTTGAAGAGAGACCTTTTAATTTTTAAGCTTTTCAGTGTACTGATTTATAGTTGACAAAAAAAAGTGTACTAATGTATAATTTTTTAAAAACTAAATTTTCAATTTTTAAAAAACTGAGAACTAAAATCAAAATAATTTAAATGAGATCTAGAGAGCGTTAACATTTTTTTCGTAAAAGGAAATAAATTTTTATTTATTTTATATATTATAAAAATATTTTTAAAATTATAATTTGGTTTTCATTAATCAGATCAAAAAGAAATTCCCAGCGGGTTCCCATCCCCCGAATGGTTGTATACTCCGTTTTTTTCCCACTTCTCACCCTCACGCCGCAAGGGAGGGCGAAAGAAGCAGACCACCATTGTTGGTCATCTTCCAAGCTCTCTTTCTCTCATCTTCCTCTTTTGCATCTCTTAATAGAGTGGTGAGTGTTTGGGGTTTTGTCTACTTCATTGGTCCGCCATTGTCATTGATGGTAAGGTTTTCGTTGCCATTATTTGTCCTGCTCGAATGGTTGCTGATTCCCTTTTTCCAACGATATGAATTTGGGATCTTTATCCAATTTATGGTTAATGGATTGCTACTGATTTCAATTTGGCAGCAAATGCGTCACCATGGATGTCTTGCATTCGCGCGGTCGTTCCCAGCAGACCTCCATTTGCTGTCACAGTGTCTAAGTTCTGAATAGAGAAGAGTATTTAGGTGTCCCATGTTTGCTATACCAATATTGCCTCCATCTCGATGAAATTCGGGGGTTTGAATCGAAGACCTTGGACGAAATCTTGTGATACGAGAAGAACTACAGGGACTGAACGTATAAGTGGGCGTAGAAGTAACTCCATTGATGGCGTGGGGAAGCGGATGACCCTCTTATTCGTCACATCCCGATCTTCAAGTGTTTCAGTTTCCAACATAGCCGTTGCCTATTACCACGGTCTTGTTCATGTAAGATCTGACCCGAAGCCTTGGGAGGATAAAGAGCCGATTAGAAGAGCTGAAGCTTGGTTTGTTAAGATTGTGTGTACTATTTTTGTCCGCTCAAACTCATTGGATAGATTTTTGGGCTATTTTAGTAAGTTCTTGTCTCCTTCACTCGTGTTTGAGGTTATTAAGAGGCTAAACAGTCCAAAGTTGGGTTTGGGATTCTTTTTATTTAGTAGGGAAAGATTGAATATCACTCATTCCCGCTTGACCTATAATATGCTTCTGAATACTCTCTGTCGAGATGGTCTCTACGATTCAATAAAAATGGTGTATGACTGTATGAAGTTGGATGGGCACTTGCCTGATAGTTGGCTGTTGGGATCTTTGGTTTCCTCTTACGCACTAGCAGACAGGTTTAATGTTTCGAAGGAATTGCTTGATGATTTTAAGTCCAGTAAGTTTGAAATAAGTGCTGTTGTTTATAATGATTTGTTCAACGTCTTAGTAAAACAGAAAAAAGTAGACGATGCCATTGCCTTATTTAGGGAGCATATGGGATCACATTTTCGCCCAGAAACTTGCACCTTCAATATTCTAATGCGAGGTCTTTGCAGAGCAGGAGAAACTGATGAAGCCATAAAGTTGCTCAATGACATGAGAAGTTGTGGTTGTTCCCCTGATATAGTTACATTTAACACTCTTATACATGGTTTTTGTAGAATTAATGAGGTCAATAGAGCAAAGAATCTACTAGAACAAGTTTATTCAAAAGGTCAGTTTGCCCCGGATGTTGTTACTTACACGACACTAATATCTGGTTATTGCAAGTTGACTAAGATGGAAGAGGCCGCTAATCTTTATGATGAAATGATTAGATGTGGAGTTAAACCTAATCAAATCACCTTCAATGCTCTTATTGATGGCTTTGGCAAGGATGGTGACATGACCTCTGCACTGGCCATGCATGAAAAGATGCTCTTCCATGGCTGTGTTCCTGATGTTGTTACTTATACTTCCCTAATTGATGGATACTGTCGAATTGGACAGGTGAATCATGGCTTAAACCTATGGCATGAAATGAATGCCAAAAATATCACCCCAAATTTATATACATTCTCTGTTCTTATCAATGCCTTGAGCAAGAGCAACAGATTGCATGAAGCTCGTGAATTTTTAAGATTATTGAAGCTGAGAGACATTGTTCCTAAACCATTTATGTACAATCCAGTCATTGATGGATATTGCAAATCTGGGAATGTTGATGAAGCTAACGTAATTGTAGCAGAAATGGAGCAGAAAAGGTGCAAACCTGATAAGGTGACATTTACAATTCTCATTATCGGGCACTGTATGAAAGGAAGAATGCTTGAAGCAATTGATATCTTTCATAAGATGTTGGCAGTTGGTTGTGCTCCTGATGATATCACTGTAAATTCTTTGAGATCCTGTCTTTTGAAGGCTGGAATGCCTGGGGAGGCTGCCCACATTAAGCAAGCTCTTGTTGAGAAACAGACACCTAAATCATTAAAAATGTCTTACCATCCAGTGACGAATGCCGATATGCCAATTGTAAGAGGTCTTTAACTATGCCTTTTATAAGCATGTAAAGGTCCAAGTTCCTTTTCAAACTTGCATGGAAGACATTCAAATAATTATTTTTGGTGTTCTTAATCTTATCCTCTGATTTTTCACATGAAAATTATTCCTTTAAATCCTATATGTTGGAAGGCCCATTCCTCAAACGTCATTATCTTCTCATTTTGGCAATATTACGTGTTTATAAGTAATGGTGACTATCAAATATCAAGTAAGACACAAATGAAGAAAAAAAATGAAGAGATGAACTCCTATGTAGTTATAAACCATGTCATTTTCGTATACATGTTGATACCATATATCTCTTCAGCCGGTTAAATATGACAATCACGATACATGTTGCTTTATTCTTTTGCATTTAGAATCTACATGCACTTTCATGTACCAAAGCTTGAAATGTTGTATCTATATTGCAGAAGAAAAAGTTTCATGTGTTGATCCTTCCATTGTTATACTTGCGTATCTATTAACTACTTTTTTCTTTTTCGAGTGAAATAACTACTTTAATCCTTGACAATATGCATATTACTGTTTGCAACCACAATGCGTGTTTTTTATCAACTACTGTGCTGAGGTCGATGAAACTTTGTTCAGCGTTTTTATTATTTTATCTTTCTTTCATCTGGCATCCATTATCAACAGGCACATGCAAATTAAAGGGTGGTTATCAATTCTCATTCTTCAGCTAAAAATTTAAAATTGTAATGACTTCAGATAATTTACATACAGTATTGTGTCTCAGTAATATAATTTCTTGTTTTCACGGGAGATCGTGGTTTTAAAGGCTAATATTAAATGGTAACATGGTTTTCAGCTTGCTTCTAGCTAATGCTTTTTATCCAAGACGATGGCAGATGCAAAGTTTATGTATGATGGAAAATTTTCCATGCAACCTAAAAATTGTTGATTTCTTTTGCTGTATCTAGTGATTGTATTCCCCCTGCAGCTTCTTTGAGATTTATGGTGTTTTGATTCTTTTGAATGGGAAAGCCCTTCATAGATCAAGGTTCCAATCAGATGAGTCATAAAGTTAGGAGATTTACAGCTGCGTGGCTGCTGAGCAATTTGTTTCCACGATACTTCAAAAACTTTGATTTATAGCACTCTTTTGACCTCTGATTTTATTGTTGTACAGCTGGGTTTCATTTCTTCCAAGTGAAGAAAAAGAAAGAGTTGGATGAAAAGTAATCCAATCGACTAATACACTTGGGCATGTAAGGACTCATTTTTTCAAGGAACAATGCTACCTCTACATGATAGTACCTCCGACTGCCAGTTGATCGAACAAAATTTAAAGGAAACAGCAGAGCACATAACAAGTAAACCTCCGACTTTATACTATGATTAAATATAAGAACCGGAGGAAACTGAACTATTCACAAGCCTTGAATAGTTTGATTCCCTCTTGGGCTCTGCTTTTGTTGTTTTTCCCCTGCTTCCTTTTATATCTAAACTTGAATTTTTAAGTTCAAAATTTATCTTATCTCAGATCCCACTGTGAGTTGTTGCCTCAGGTGTAAGAAGAAGCATTCAATTGAAACAAATCAAGAGGGAGATAATGATAAATGAATGAAAGAAACAGCACCATAGAGAGAACAGGAGGCATCACAATAGCCTATGAAGACAAGGAACCTCTGTTATTCTTCCACCGAGTAGATCCAAGGCATTGCATTGGTAATCCCTTTTTGATTTATCTTTTTATCCCGTTTTTGAGTTATTTGGGATGACTGGGTTTGTGTCAATCTGAGTTTCCTTCTTGAGTTCATCTTTGTCACTCTGGCGAGCTGATTCCAATAAAAATTAGACTTTATGACATTTGGACTCTTCTGGCTCCCATTTGTTACCTTTTTATAATGTCTTTGCTTGATCTCTTGCCTGGACCTTTGAGAATCTTGGGTTGGGGGTGATTCTTTTAACTAATACCCATGTGATGATCACACTAAAATGATTGGAAAGACAGGAAAGTTGTCTGACAAAAGTTCAGACTTCAGAAGTTGTCTGCCATATTGAAGTTCTGGTGTTCGTACTTGAAAATACTCCTTCCAGTCCTATTTATAAGCTTCAATTTGACTTTGTCTTAACATTTAATGCATTTTTCTCATTTTGTCCTTAATTATTTATTCTCTCTCTCTTGCCATATTCTTTCCTATCACATTTTCCAACATATTTTCTTTCATCTTTTTTCTCATTTATTATAATGGCATATTTGGAAACAAAAGTATATTTCTAATCTACTTATTACTTTTAACTAATTTTAACTAATAGTTTTTATCCATGAATTAGTTATTTGAAGCTCATAATAAGGATTGGAGGGAGTAATATATTCCAGGGCAATAAAATCTAATGGTACAACTTCGATTACTCTATAAGTCACTAGACATGACGACATGGTACTCCAGGATTTTCTTATAGTGAAAAGGCAAAAGGTTGGTGAGCAATTATTGTTCTAGGACATTTTCTGTTTTACTTTACGTAATTCTTATGCAGATGGTAATATGTGGTCATTTACCAAATGTTGTTTTGACTTGCTTCAGTAGATTTTTACTAAGATAAACCTCAGGTTTGTAGTATGGGATGGAAGAAACTTGTGCTTTACTATTATTCATTTTCTTTTCATTGTTGAAACTGTGATGGGAATTGGATGCTGTAAGTTTCAAAATTTTTCTTGGCTTTCTCAATTTTTGGTCATTGAATGCGGGGAAAATTCATAATAAAATATTCTGTTACTCTAATTTCACAAGCTTGCAATCTTCTTCTTCTTCTTCTTCTTCTTCTTCTTTTTTTGGTGAAAGAAGCCTGCAATCTTCTTTAGTTCTTTTATATTGGTGATTCCTATCTTTGTCTTTTTTCTTTTTTGACTCAATTTCTATTTTTGTTCCTCTAATTTCACAAGCTTACTGGCTTTTTTGATTTCTACATCTTAGGAAGAAGAATTAGATGGTTTCATATATTGCTTTTTCTTTGCATTCCGTTTCTTCTTTTTAAAGAATGTATCAGCTTTGTCATATTATACCTATATATCTTCTAATATATAGACATTGAAGTCTTTATAGTTTAGTTTGTAGTCTTCAAAATGTTGTTGATACAATTTGGACACTAAAAAAGTTGTATAGACATTGAAGTCTTTATAGTTTAGTTTGTAGTCTTCAAAATGTTGCTGATACAATTTGGACACTAAAAGAAGTTGTATATGCCGATAAATGTTCCTGTGTAAAATTCAAATCTCAATTGGATGTGCTCTTGTTTCATGTTTTTTTCCAGGCGATGTGTCAAAGCTTTGAGCTTCTGTTATGGGACCGAATTCCATTGCAGCTCTGAACAATCCCAAGTAGTATTGGTGATAATTACCTCTCATATGAAGCCTATCTCTTTGATAGTCTTCCGCAAGTAGTTGGAGAGGTCTATTAAATCTTAATGAAAATATCAAAGGAGGACCTACAATGTAGAAATTCTAATGCTGCTAGTTGGTTTTAGATAAATGTTTAAAGGATTGTTTTGTGGTAATATTTCCAATCCAAGATTTTTTGTATTGGCAAAAGTGAACGTATATGAAACATTCAGAAATGGATTAGGACAAAGAGAGAGAAGGAATAATGAAATTGATGTCAGTTTAATTTGGTCCTTTAAGTTTTATACACAATTTTAAAGTTTTATTTGATCGATTACATGGGACCAATAATTTCTTCTGCAATTTATGAAGAGATTGTCATTGAGATAAGGTTACACTATTTATGTCCAAGATTATATGTTTTCAAACCATAAGGACTAGTTGTGTGTATTTATGAAACTTTTAATAACTTAATTGATAGAAGTTAAACTCTAGGAATCAATCCTGATAACTGGGACAAACTCGAGGGTCAAAAAGTTATCTTTACCCAAGAGAGAAAAGAGGCCATATTAATTTTAGGTAGAAATTTATTATCAAACTGAGAAGTCAGGAAAATTACTGGGGCAAGATGAGTAAACTATATTAAGAATTGCCATTCTTTTTCTCATGACATGGGTCATGTATATTGATGGCCCTTTTTTCGTGAGATGCATTACCTAACATCCTATCCAATCCATGAGGATCTTTTACTGGTTTTATTGGATGACTGTTGTCATGTTACATCATCTGTTGGAACTTTTCTATAATGGCAACAAATGGTAAGCAAAATTTAATGCACTTGAATGTTTCAGAATGCTTTCGCTTCAAAACCAATCCTTAATTATGGAGTGAATGGACTTCATTTGAATCCAGACTATGAAGTAATTGTTAGTAGGCCAAAATATGTACTTCTTCAGATTACATATACATCTACACAAACATATTAATACTAAACTCAAACTTGTGATGAGTGGCAATTAGAGATGGCAATGCGAGTTGGGTTGATAGGAGTTGGAACTCATGTGAGTTAGCCCTAAAAAGACTGCCTCCTAACTGGCTAACATCCAACCAATGCGATCTTGTTAGGAACCCGTCAACCTCCATTTTTTCTTCATTTTTACATATGTAATATTAATCTTTCAAATTAAATTATAAACTTTTATAGACTAAATTCTAATTTTTTATATTTTCATGTAATTCTATAAATAAATTAATCTGAAAACTTACAAATATAAATATATAATTTTTTTAGTAGTTATTTTATTAATACAAAAATGATAAAACAATAAAGAAAATGAGAAATCAAATTTAAAATTGAAGTTTCTAACAAAATATAAAGCTACATTAAATTGAGTGAAAATAATAATTTTTTCTTATTAAAATAAAAATAAAAACTGTAAAAAAAAACTATTAAAAAAAAGCAACCTAGCTCATGGCAAGTTGTGGTTTGACAAGCCGCAAGCCAAAAGGTCCGCATTAAAACAAACTCACATTTTGCCAATTCAATCCATCATTTTTTGACAAGTTAGACTTGCAGGTTCAAACTCATTATCAGCTTTAGGCGGCATTAGCACTGGAGGAATTTGCCATTGACATAGAAAAGTAGAAGAAAGTGGTGAGGAGGCGATGAAAAAATTGTATGGAATCATTAATATTCGGCTTATCTCTGAAAATGTTTTCCTCTGACTTCTTTTATCCTCTTCCTTTATAACTTTTTTTTTTTTCCTTCTCTTCGAGTTGGTCTTTATCTCTGCATTTTCTTTCATTCAGCCGTGATTTTTCATTGATGATTTTTCATTGACCATTATGAGTAAGATTCTACTAGCTTAGTGTGACAATAAATTTTCAAGTCCCATTCGTATAAAAAATGTGTACTGATGGTTTCACACGTTTTAATTATTCAACGTTTCTGCAAGAAATTCTCGGGTGAATTTGATGTCAGTTGACATCATAAATAAACCACTCCGTACTTCCTGATTATCCTGTATCATGTTTGTAGGTAGAGAGGGAGGGTGAGGGAGAGCAAGACAGTCTTGGATCTAGAAACCTAAATAGCACAGTAACCACACGTCACGTGCTCACATTTCACCAGTAAACCAATCCTTTCGGGTTTATCCCCGATATATTTAATAATCATAAACACTTAACATACTAAATAAACGGGAAAATACTATAAGAAAGATATAATCGCTTATATAGATAAATGCATAAAAAGAAATGAATACCGAACTAAGACCATGACCTCAGATTGAAGATGTCATCGGTTATTTACAAAGATGATTAAGAGCAGCAGCTAAGAAAATTCCGTGGTATTATTCACTAGCAGAACCCCAAGAAAACTAAGTAAATAAATAAATGACAAACGACCCGTTGCGTTAGCGTTTGCGTTAACGGTCCTCTTGCAATTCATCACCCTCTACCTCCACAGGCACATTTATCAAAGCACAATTCTCTTCTGGGTAACTTCCAAATTAACAACGACAAACGACCTAGAGTAAGGCTTCTTGGTGGTGCGACGCCTCTTCACAGCCTCTTGGGCAAGGTCCTGCACACACCACATACACAAACAAGAATCATGCATTTGATCAATGAGAGATCAGACATTTCAAACAGTTTCAGAATACAATAAGCAAATACACACATTCCGTTTATGTGCTTAATTCTGACACCTCAATGCAGTAAACATTCAAGACAAGCAAGAAGTCACCCATGTAGAAACCAATAATTTTTTATGATCTTAGATTTATATGTTTTATTTAGATATTTTGAATTCTTTACAATCAAGGAAATTTAATATGTGGAATTGATACAAGTTAAAGGTTGACTAAAACTATCGGTAATTTTGATCATAGCAACACCTTCTTGTGTTGCTTCCTGTACATGGCAGTCCAGGTGAGTTTTGAAGGCTTCAAACTGTTGTGGAAGTACCTTTCGCATTTTGAGCTGGCAAACAAAAAGACCTGATAAAAATATAAAAAGAACCCATTTAGTGAACAATAGGTCATCATATGAGCCCTGAAAATGAAAGACTGATCCTATTGAAGTCACCTGAGAATCAGAGCGAACGAATCTGATGCCTTTCCCAGGGTAGATCTTGCCCCCACTAAATTGACAGAGCTCCGTCCTGATATGCCAACATCAAATACCAGTTAAAATAATTAGAAAAATGATTGCATGTTTTTATTATGATGGGGAAAAAGAATAAAATGGCGCTTGGTTTACAATTTATTCGGGGAGTAATACCGAGTTGTGCAATAATAGCAGTACCACTCAATCAAAATCAAGTCATCATAGATAAACAGATAATAACCACAACAATCAGTTCAAAGCACGAACTTTTTCATCACAACACCAGAGAGGCATGATTGGCAAGTGAAGTTATTCTTGTCATCTCTTCAATGCCTATTGCGTATGGTCCAGCTTGGAGCTTGGGAAAACAGAAAAGACAGGAATTTGCAATGGATCTAGCTGGATAGATCAAAATTTTCTAAATGTTGAGAACTAATCCTTTAGCAGACTAATTTGTTACAGGGAACGAAGTGGTCGATAATTCAATTTTTCATTTCCAGTGTTTCTAAGGAAAGATGTTTTATATCCCAAGTAAATACGAGCATTTTCACAGGACTATACATTTTCCATAATGCTCGATCGAGAGTATGGCCTTAGGCCTCTTTCTAACTTAGAAGAAAGTCCCTTTTCGACAGGGCATTGCATTGCACTAAGTTTCAGAAACTTCTCGTTAACTGCTTGGCTCGATGAGTTCATCTGGAATATATTTTCCTCCAAAAAGTTTCAAAATAATGGACCAAAAACGCGAGAAGAATTTCAGATAACAGTATTCCTAGAGATCATGGTTCAGCAAAAGCTCCTGATTATGCATAGCGCGCGCACATATCAGAGAGATGAGATAAGAAAAGCAAGGGAAAATTGGTACTTACTTGAGAACCATAGCGGCTGCCGGAGATTGCCCTGTCTTCGCCTGTTACTATGAGAAACCCTGGAATAGTGGAATGTGAATGTGGCGGACGATATAGCTTATAGCCTACGTATCAGGTCTTATAACTAGTACTAGAGTAGTATTTATAAATAAAAAGCGAAATTAACATTGGGCTAAGTCGGGCCCATAAAACAGAAACAGAAGCGGACATTGGGCTAAATCGGGCCCATAAAACAAAAAATAGAAGGGGACATGGGGCTGAGATCGGTATATGGATCTATTATCTAATTTTCCCCTTTTTTTAAGGGTATTCTGGGGGTTGCATGACTTTACCTTTGTATTTTTTACGTTTTTAAAACAGTTTTGTTGAATAATTTTTTTCGAAAGAATTTTTGTATTATTTGAATTTTTCGTTGATTTGTTTGAATTTATTTTGGATCTTAGATTTTGAATCTTGGATTTTGGATCTTAGTTATTTCCCTCTATGCAGGTATAAAAACTGGAAAGCTATGAGGATTAGTATCATATAAAATCTGTTGCAGATTTTAGATTATTTTATTTTATACGGATATTATCCTCTTCATGTATAGATGGCTATCCAAAGTTTCAATTTTTTTCTTTTTTGTAAATATACGAATCTGGAGGAGAAAATAAGTACTAGTATAATATAGAGATAATGCTCAATGAATATTATTATTTTTATGAGGAAAAGACAAAATGATATTTAAAAAATGAATATTATATATATTTATATATAAGAGGCTACAGAAATGCGCCATGCAAGATTTTCGAAGATATGCTTAAAAACAAACAAAAGCATCCATCTTTTGCTTTTCTGTTCTACATCATTTTTTATTAGCAATGGCATCAAATGTCAAATATCAGAGTAATAGTAAAAAAGGAAGATTACAGTGAGGTTCTAAAAAAGAAAATAATTGCTAAAAAGTACAACAAGTTTCAAAATAAAAAATAACAAGGGACTTATTTTGTAATTATCTTTTTTCTTTAGGACTTTATTATAATTCTCTCTAAAAGAAAAGTTCATAAAGTTTTTTTTTTTTTTAATACAGATGGAAAGTAGAAGAAAGTGGTGAGGAGGCAGTGAAAAAAATTGTATGGAATCATTTACCTTTAGCTTCTCTCTAAAAATCTTTTCCTCTAACTTCTTTTATCCTCTTCCTTTGTGACTTCTTTTTTCTTCTCTTCAAGTTGGTCTTTATCTTTCTCTATATTTTCTTCCATTCAGCTGTGATTTTTCATGAAAAAATAACAAATAAAGATCCCCCAATATATGAAATTGTGATTTGAGACCCTCAATTTGAAAAATGACAAATAAAGATCTGGTCTCATATTACAAATATGAAATCTTGGTTAAATGTCTGAAATGCCCCTCAGCCAAGTTGTGATTTGGTCTATTGAAGTTATCATTCGCTAAAGTGAATTTGTTATTTCCATAGTCAACTTGTTATTTGGCATACTCTCAGTCAAGTTGTGATCTGGTCTACTAAAGTTGTCATTCGTTAAAGTGAACTTGTCATTTCCCATATTCAACTTGTCATTTGGTCGATAGATATTTCAGACATGTCATGAAGATTTCATATTTAAAATATGGGACTATGTCTTTATTTGTCATTTTTCAAATTGAGAGTCCCAAATCACAATTTCACATACTTAGGGGTTTGCATTTGCCATTTTCTCATTTTTCATTGACCATTATGAGTAAGATTCTACTAGTTTAGTGTGACAATAAACTTCAAGTCTCATTCTTATTAAAAAAAAAAAGTGTATTGGTACTTTCACACGTTTTAATTATTAAAATTTCTACAAGAAATTCTCAGGGGAATTTGATGTTAGTTGACATCACAAATAACCACTCGGTACTTCTTGATTATCCTGTATCACGTTCATAGGTCAGGGAAGGAGGGACAGGGAGAGCTAGACAGAGTCTTGGGAGGGAGGAAGAGGGAGAGCTAGATGAAGAGTCTTGGATTTAGAAACCTGAATAGCACAATGACTATGTCACATGCTCACATTTACTAGCAAACCAATCCTCTTCGGTTTATCTTCGATTTCAAAAGTACTTAGATAGAAATCAAACTATGGTTTCAAAAGCGCTTTTACGACTTACGAAGTAAATACATGAAAGAGTTTATTTCGTTTTAAAAAATGCTTTTTAGAAGCACTTTTGAGAGTTACCCAACACTCCCTAATAATCATAAACACTTAACATACTGGGAAAAAACTATAATAAAAAGGAAAATACTATAATAAACATACGATCGCTTATATAGATAAATGCATAAAAGAAATGAATACTGAACTAAAACCATGACTTCAGATTGAAGATGTCATCGGCTATTTACAAAGATGATTAAGAACAGCAGCTAAGAAAATTCCCTCGTATTATTGACTTGCGGAAAAAACTAAGCAAATAAATAAATGATAGAATAAAAGACAAGCTAACAACAAAGGAGAATATATTCAGAAGGAGAAGCATCCAGATTGTAAACTACTAAATTAGATTCAAATCAAACAGCAAAGAACAGAAGTATGCATCATGAGGCCACTTCATATGAGACTTGAAGAAGCAATTTCATCCTCGTTGCGTTTGCGTTTACGGTCCTCTTGCAGGTCATCACCCTGAACCTCCACGGGCACATTTATCAAAGCACAATAGTCCTTATCCACTGAAAAACGGGCATTGATAGCTGGATCCACCGGTTCTGCAACATCTATTGAGATCAAATCATTCTGCTCTGCAACTGAAAGATTACCATTATTCTTAAATTGTTCGTTAATAGGAAGATCATCACTGTTTCCACCCACAGGATCATCCTGAGAGCTCGTCTCTGGAGTGTCAACAAGAGCTGCAAGGAAAGGCTTGGTAACATGATTTTCCCGAGAGATGAATTTTACATCTAAGATTGATGTTTTGAAATCCACCACAGAGGAACCGCATGAAAATCCAAGAACATTCTCCATAATATCTTCGTGAGAGGCTTTTTTTGGGACTTCTGTCGCTACTGTGTCTGTACAGTCAGTGTTCACACAAACTTCTCCCTCAGTGGAACTACTAGAGACACTATCTGTCTGACACAGCTTAGGAATGTCACTCGTGGATGATAAACTATCATGTATCTGAACACTGATATTTCTGCTTTCGCTATCCTCCACAGTATGCTCAAAACTTGTTCCTGGATCATGCTCAGCTAGGACGCCAGGTTCTACACGCGCCTCTTTCTGGTCATCTTCTCCAGCGCTATGTTGGCAATATTCTTCAGATTCCTTGACAGCCCCTTCTGACTCTTCATCATTAGGACCTCTGTTCACCTTTTCTGTTTCCGAATGAACACTGTTTGAAGTTGACTCTTGCAAGCTGCTAATATTCTCCGTGTCTTTGAAATGGTTTGAATCATCATTATTTTCTATCTCATATGAAGTTCTAGGTGAAGCATCATTGTTTTCATGATCATATTCATTTATAAACTCAGGGGCTCTGACTACAAGACTTTTGGTATACCTCGGAGTTTCTGAAGTTACAGAAGATAAAAATCCAGCTAATGCAGAAGCTACAGCATCATCAATTGACATATGCTGCCTCTCTTTATCATTTGAAGCTGTTTCTAATCCCAGTGTTTTATTTTCTTCTTCATCCTCAGCATCAAGAAACTCAGGAGCTGTGACTATGAGACCAGGGTGCAATTGAGTAGCATTAGCTGAATCAGAACTATCGTTAGAGGAGACAGATAGTCCTTCAATATGAGAACCGTTCTTGTCTGGTTTCAATCCTCCAGTGACACTACTACCATGACAATTGTCACATGAGTTAGCATCTGACTGAGTGCAGGAACTATCTGGAGCATAAGTTCTAGAGCACGATGGGAATCCAGAATTCTGTAATTTGATGGTCAGTGTTTCAAGCTGCTGCTCTACTTGCTGGAGCCTAGCCTCAATGCTGCTTATGGGCATTAGCATTTTCTCTTGAAAGCCCAAACAGATTGCTTCCATTTTGTCCATTCGAGACACAAGCTGCTCCAGGGCCCTTTCCACATTAACACCCAGACAGTCACTACGATTTTTCTCCACAGCCGTAGTTTTTGAGGGCACATCACTGTCGTTGCTCTCTATTTTAGTAGCTTGTGAGGGTGTTTCACTCTGGTTGATCTCTGTTATAGCAGCGGGGGAGGTTGTTGTAGGATTGCTATCAACAGAAGCATCTTGCAAGAGCATGTCTGATTGAGATGGACCCACACTTTCTTCATTCACCTTTCGAAGCTCCCCTTCTTGATGATCAGTTTTGCTAGCTCTTCCTTCTGGCTGGGTGTGAATTACAGAGTCACATGGATGACTTCTTCCCACATCAACTTCTGGAAAATATAGCTTTTCCTTTCTAACAGGTGGATACTTCTCATTTATGTGGCTCAGAGCAGTTGTCTTTGATAATTGCATCAGAGTCGGAAGAAACATAGACATAAGAGAACTGCCAGACGAGCTTTCTGCATTGCTCTCTTGTCTTTCAGAATCAGCTAGAGCAACAGGATCAGCAAACACATAAATCTCATCAATACAAATACAGCCTTTATTCTGGAGTGAAAGCAGACGAAGTGTGACAGAGATGCAGGGATTTACATCAGAGGTCTCTGCGGTAGCCTCATAGAGATCCTGAAATTTTCCATCAATCAGCATGTTCTTTATTATAAAAGACGAAAAATTACTTGAGAAAAATAGAGGAAAACCACAACTAAGGGAAAATTACTTCGTCGTAGAAAGAAATAAAAGAAAAGGAACATGGTGAAAAAGCAAAAGTTAAAAAAGAACAATATGCCAAAAAGTCTTGAGTATGGCTACTATTATTTAATGCCAAATTTGTCATCATTCCATAAATAAAAGAATTAATTATTAGAAGAGAAAGCACGCATGGCATTCAAAATATCCTCCTCAGGCAAATATTGTCATCCTCGAAAGCTCTTCTTTCACAGCGAGATTTGTGATGCATGTACATATTTTGTGTTGTCGTTTTAGAGTGACCAACAGTTAAGGAAAAAGACAGCAATTCATCAGAGGCCAATTAAAAAAAAAAAACAGAAAAGGAGAGAACATGATGGAAAATCCCATTCCTTTTGAATCAGTAAAAAATCACTAGGTCAGCAAGAAGTCAGATGGTTGAAGAAAATACAACAAACAAAAAACAACTTTCGAGACTTCTTCCTTTGATTTCCATCTGCTCCTCAGTCTTCTCCATTCTCCATGTTTTACATTTATACAAACAGCAAAAGAGAACATCGACACAATCCGTTGCTGAATTGATTGCATTATTTATCTTCCACTCTTGGTTCTTTTAGCCCCCCAAATGTAGAAGAAGACAGTTAATATAACTAACAACAGTGGGTTGCACTCCAAGAAAGAGAGCAAGAATACCAAGAAATAAAAAGAGTAATGAAATCAAATGGCATAACAGAATGAGTAATCAATTGGAAAGACTGGATCAGCACACCTGACTGCTTTTTGCTGAGTTACTACAGGATTTTGTTTGCAAACCATGGTTTCCCCTATCCAACACAGGAGAATCAGGAATTTTTACATCAACCCAGTCATCTTCACTTCTATTATTTTCTTCAGCCAACTCTTTGTTAAAGCCCTTAATATGTGAAGAAACAACTTCTTCAACATTTAATGCATGAAGAACCTCTCCATCTCTAGCAGCAATGCCACAGCGAACAGTACAGAGATACTCATTACTACTCTGCACATCAGGTTCACAGTAAATTTCATACACTCTGGCTGTACTTCGAACATAAACTTGTAAGACCTCATGCTTTTGTGCAAAGCTAACTGCAGAACAAGAAATCTTCCCTTAAGTAGCCAAAGAAACATTTTTTTCCCTTAAAGAAACAAGCAATTAGTATTCAACACTAGACATGGAAGCAAAAGGCTCGGCTCAGTGGATTCAACTAGATAATGGAAAACACACATGATATGCTTAATCACAACACTGATAAACAACATTTGTGAAATGATTGAAGGATCTATTCAAGGAGGAAGAATGAGGAAGGAGAGAAAATGAGAGAAAACTTCAACTCACAAGACCCCAAGTTTAGAAGAGGCTAGAGCTACACAAGAATTTTTCCATGTCAAAAACCCAATCCATAATCAAGTGCTAACTAATAATTAATTTGATTATCAATTCCACGTATTTAAAAAATAGAAACTTGAGAAGGCACTTGCTCCATAAGAATAAGCATTGCGGAGTTGTGGAACTTGCAAGGTCACTAAAAGAAAAGGTATCTAGTTCTAGCTTCCAAAGAACAACCATAAAGAAAAACGCCATCCAACAGAATTTTCAATTCAACAAAGATGATATGAACCAGATTAATGACCCCTAGTACAAAAACATCACACGTAGAATTCAAATGGAAACTTCACAAACTCGAATTCGCAAAGCATGCCCAAATTTCACCAACATGCTAATATATGTTAAAAAAGAAAAGAAATTCAGCACCACACATTCATGAATTTTGCCAAGATATTCATCCGACCTCAAGAAATTGAAGATGGGATAAATTTGTCAGTACTGTAAAATTTACAGCTTGAATGGAAACAAAAGGTGAATCAAACTTGGGGCTTACTCTTGATCTCGCAAGGGCCAGAATCAGCTGAAGCAGGATAGAGGATAAGAGAGGATTTAGGTGTCGAATCCACAGTGGTCGCTCCTACTTCATCGCCAACTTCATTGGCCAGAGACAGTGAGGATTCGAAGGTGATACAATCTTTGAGAGAACCAGAAGCAATAGTCCAGTTCGTTTGCGAACCCCAATCGGTCATGCCGATCTTGGCCTCCGACTCCATCACCATCGGAGTTTAGGAATGAAAATAACGGAGATATTGAGAAGAAGATGCATAGGATTTGATAACCTGAAAAACCAGGCAGCGTTCTTTTTCCTTTTTTTTTTTATTAGACATAAAATAAGAAAATGACGCAAAAAAACACTCCAGGTATGGAAATATCAAAATAGTCATTTAAATTTGCAAAATATCAATTTAGACACAGGTGACCAATTTGAGATTTTTAAATTTACTGAAATGATCATATTACCTTTTATTTTATTTATTCTTTTTTAAAAAATCAAAAGCCTTCACTCGTTTGCCGGTCATTGTAGCTCTATTGCCAGCGGCGGCCGCCTTCACCGGAGCTACGGCAGCTGGTAGTAATTTCTTTGAAAATTTATATAATTACAGTATTACATTTAACAACATGTTTTCTTAAAAATTAAAAAAAATATTTTTACAATTTTAGCAACTACTTTTTAAAAAAAAATTTTACAACTTCACAAGTTTTGTAATGTTATTAACAAATTCAGTATAATCAACAACAGGTTTTTCAGAGAATTCAAAAAGTAGTATTTTTACAATTTTAGTAATGCTATTAGCAAGTTTCGTAACTCTATTAACAGGTTCGATATAGCATTAACAACAGGTTTTTTAAAAAATTCAAAAAGTGACATTTTTACAGTTTTAGTAATACAGTTAACAAATTATGTAATGATATTAACAACTCTCATGACTATAATGACTGCCTAATAAGTGAAAAAAGGGGAGCTAATATTAAAATATCAACCTTTATGAGGGTTGTTAATATCATTACATAACTTATTAACCGTGTTATTGAAACTGTAAAAATGTTACGTTTTGAATTTCTTGGAAAACTTGTTATTAAATACTATACCAAATTTGTTAATAGAGTTACGAAACTTCTTAACGGCATTACTGAAGTTGTAAAAATGTTACTTTTTGAATTTCCTAAAAAACATGTTGTTAACTACTATACTGAACTTGTTAATAGTATTACAAAACTTGTTAACTATTTTATTGAAGTTGCAAAAAGAAATTTTAAAAAAAGTTGCTAAAGTTGTAAAAAAAAGTCTTTTTTTTTAATTTTTAAGAAAACTATTGTTAAATATAATATCGAAGTTGTTAATAAAATTACGAAACTTGTTAACGGTATTACTTAAGTTGTAAAAAATGCTACTTTTTGAGTTTTCTGAAAAATCTGTTGTTAACTGCTATATTGAACTTGTTAATAGCGTTACAAAAATTGTTAATTTTTTACTTCAATTGTAAAAATTTCAAAAAAATTGTTGCCGGCCGCCAGAGCTCCGACGACTGATTGTCGGCCAGCTGCTGGAGCTCCTACAACCGGTGGCCAGTAGAGCTTTTGGTTTTTTAAAAAATAATAAATAAAATGAAAGGCAATATGATCATTTCAATAAATTTAAAAATCCCAAATGATCACTTGTGTCTAAATTGGTATTTTACAAATTCAAGTGATCACTTTGGTATTTCCAAGTTGAGGTGTCATTTTTGTGTCATTTTCCCATAAAATAATTGTTAAGAATAAATAAATAACTATATTAATTATACAACCGTACGCCTTGGTGAGTACACATATATGACAGAATGTGATCCAAAAGATACGAAAATTTTAAAAATTTTAGAATGCAAATGTTAACATACATGCATATATAATTATTTTCCTACTTCTTTCACACAAAAAATAATAAAATTATTTACATACGTAACCCATAAATCAACTTAAATAAAAGGAAAAAAATTCATATTGAATATTTTGAGTCATAAAATATGGATCTTAAAACAAATTACGTACATGACTAAAGCATATATAATAAGTAACAACTTAAAAATAAATTTTTCGTCCCCCCCCCCCAAAGTGCATATTTTTTCTCTCTCTTTTGTTTTTTGGATGGATGGTATAGCTGTCAAAACAAGTCAAGCCAATAGGAGCCAAGAACTGGCCCTTGTATTTTTAAGAAGTCAAAAAGAAGTTAAACTTTAAAAAGATTAGCCTTTTAAAAATAAAAAAGTCAGCCCGTTAGGACTGAGAGCTAATCTTTTTAAACTCACTTATTTGCTTATTATTATCAAGATATTTATATAATTGTGGATTAGTCGTTTATGGACAGGTTTAAACTAGAAAATTATTTAGAAGAACTAATGCTTAAGCCAAATAATTAAAAAAAATTAAATGTCTTAAATTAGTAGAATAATAATTAAAATTAATTTTCAACTCTTTCAAGGATAATAGTTGATATTCTTAGTATTTCAATCACTACAGTAGTTAGTGAATCTTCTTTTGTTGTCGGTTCATATATCTTAACAAAGTACAAAAATTCTCTTGTCCTAACAAATATTCAGACTCTTATTTGTACTCGTAACTATTGCATTGTTTTACTTTAGATAAGAGTTATGAAAACAAATATCTTAATATTTTCATCACTTAAGAAGAGCCCACCAGTAATAAAGAACAATCAAATATTATTGATCTTGATGATTATGATGAAGATGAAGATAATAATCATATTGATGTTGCTATTTTCAACTGCTTGGGTTTTATCTTTTTTGCTTTTGTTGTTTTATTTGATTTTGGTTTTTTAGAGTTTGGACAATAATTTATTAATATTTGATACTTTTTTATATAATGTTTACTAATATTTATAATTTGAATAAATTTTTTTAGAAATTTTATTGTTTTATTTTTTTATTTCAAAATAATGGAAAAGAATTTAAATTTTAAAAAATAACAAAAAAGGACAATCCTCTTACACTCTAAGCCCATATGTCCAAAGACCAAACTTTAATAATATCATAATTTTGATGTATACATACTTTAAGAGGCGAGCATTTTTAGAGCCCGATCCTTCAAGAGCTAGCCTTTTAAGACCAAGCCAGCTCTTATTAACAGCTGTAATGGGGGGCGCATCATATTGCAGCGAATTTTTATTGGTTAATATCCACAAAATAGCAGCAAAATCAACCACCACACATAATAGCAAATTCCATCTTTTGCTTAAAGTCTCTACAATGAACACATTAATATCAAAAGTCAATCGCTTACAACAAGCAGCTAACCAAAGCATTAATATTTTAACGTATAGAATTACACTAGACCCACCACTTTCTCTCCCAAAAATGGACTTGAAGAATACATGAGCCCAATTAAAAATATAAGGGAATAATAACAATATAACTGTACCTAAGACCTCGATTTGAAGAATACATGTAAAACTCAAGCATATATAGCATCTTGTTCTCTTGTTTTTGTGTATGGAGGCGGCAGCATACTATCTATGTTGGCAAAAAGATCTGTGCGACCACGTCGTAGCTCCCCAATAGGTGAATCCAAGACTGAGTCAGGGATTGCCACAAGGGTTTCTTCTAAAAATGATTTGATTGTCTGCATGGGTCCAAGAAAAGTTCATTATTTTACACATCTGATGGAATAACTGGAGCTCAAAGCACATTCACATTGAACTGTATATTGCGATGTAAGATTTTTTTTTCGCCAAAATAGGGCTACAAACTGTATAATTACAGGATCTCAAAAACAAAATCGTGACCTAATCATAAGTGATAGCATACTAGGAGACATTCAATAGAAAGGTCCTAGAGCCCAACAAGCCCTCCAAAGTGTTCAAAAAATTTCTAGATCAAGAATGCTTACAGGGATGATGACATGGGCAATTGCACATGTCGAGCTTGACGTGACACATCATAGACTACCAACAAAGCCATCATGGCTTTGAGCCATTGGTATATGTGCACTTGGATGCTAAGAAAAATAAGAACACGTTCTAAGAGCCCAAAAAGAGTGTTTGAACCCAATTCCCATGTTATTAAAGACCCAAGCACTTGATTAGTTCAGATAAATATTTCAATACCTGGACATCCCTAATTTTCAAGAGAATACACACATCATAGTACGGATATTTCTATTGCAATGCCCCATTCTGTGCACAAATCAATTAGTTCAAGGGATAATCTCTCCCTGTCCCTGTCTTTTCTAGAGAAAGAGGAATGTTCAGATTAACAGAATGAAAGCAGGACGGAGTAATCAATGTTAAGTATGAAGCCACGTTGGTGCTATGTAAGCACTTTAATTTTTAAAGTCAAAAAAACATATTCGAATAAAATAAAATTAAGACGCTAAAAACACAATTTTGCCAACTAGACTTTGTCATAGCAACCATACTGTGCAATTTTGGAATGCAGCATCTGCTTTGCGCTTCCAAAGTCCATTCCCAGGCTCTGAGTAGAAAAAATTAAGCAAGGGCTGCATCGAAGTAAGACGATATCATCTGATAGAAGAAACTAGTATATTGGAGGTAAACAGTAAATATCATTAATGATCTCTGTAACACATAACATGTAATAAGCAGATGAAAGGAATTGGGGGAAAAAAAACCATAATGATGTTTAATCTTTAACCCCTAATAGAGAATGAGAACAGTTTAAGGAGTCCCAGTATTGAACCGCAAGAAGAGAAGAACAAAAGGAACCTATACATAACTATTTAAAGTCAAAAGTGTAACTAATAGTATATTCCCTTTTTGGTTTAAAAGTATAGTAGATGTTAGGTATGGTTGTTAATATCATGCTACCCGGGAAATGACATGAATAGCAAAGGTACATTATTTCCTTACCTTCATTATATCTCGCACATTTGGCTTACGTCCATACATTCCCAACACTGTGTCCCCATACACTTGGTATTTCTCAAGAACCTTTATGATGGAAAAAGGTGAACTCTAATTAGCTCAGAGATCAGTTCAAGAATTGAGCAGATGAATCCATCCAAAACCAAAATTTTATAACTGAACCTGACGACGTGTAAGACCACTGCTTGGTTCACCATAAATTGCAGTATCAACGTGTCCCAAAATTTGCCAAGGGCTGTTGAGATGACCAATAATTGTATCAATATATATGCAACCAACATTAAGAATATAATAAAACGGTGAAAATATGAACAATCAGGAATGATTATCACCAAGAATAATTAGTATATGTATTACCCCCAGAGAAAAAAAAAAATATCAAGAAAACACATATCTACTGCTTGAAAGGTTAAACAATGGGACATTATTTTCCTTACATTATTTGAGATATTAAGGTAGACACGCAATATTTTCTCACTTTTAACCTTATATTTCTTTTAATGACGATATACATGCGGCATGCATGAGCAAACATGGTGAGAGAAATTTCAGTTTTAGTTGCTTAAAAGATAGATTCCTGATATTTTTTAAATAAAAAAAAATATAGACGCTAAACTTCAAACAAGTTAAAAATGTTGTATCAAACACTTTATGTACTTATTGTATGCTGCACGTCCAACCATAACACCATGAGCTCCAGTTCTTCGAGCTTCATTGACCTACAAGAACAAGAAATAATCACAGAACCAAATAAATGCGTCAACTATGGGAGAGCAGTTTCAATGCAAGATAATGCATTTACATTCATTACTTCTACATCACCACCAACTTATCTCAAAAGCCAAAAAGGAGTAAAAGAGACTTTAGATTAAACAACATTAGCATCAGAAATACCAACATATTCATGGCACTTCTTCACTTAAAATTTAAGCATGAAAACCACAGAGCAATGTCAGAGAGAAGAATGTTTATATCATGACAAACACAAGAGAAATTGGCTTTCATATGTTGATAGTTCTAAGTTAAATTCAGAGGGAGCTTTTAGTAAGTCCCAAATGACCTATTATCATGAACCAGGCTTCAGGTCTCCCTCATGCCGTTTTTTTTTTTTTTGGTAAATAATAAAATAAATTTTGGCAGATACATGATAGATTAAGGATTTAAATCTAAGATATCTTGCTAACTATACAAACCCCACACCATCATCACACCTAGCGGCTTACACTTCATCTATACTTTTGTCAGACTTTGGGCTTGGATCCCCATAAAATTAACAATCAAGACATGGAGCAAGCCGCGCGGCCAACTCCTGCCAACAGTATAAAACTGATTATACATTAACCACATATAATTAAACAGTAATCCAATTACTTTGGCAGGAAACGAGCATCTAAAGTATAAACCAGAACCAAGAATAGTATCAACTAAATTGATTTTTCAAAACTCATCAGAGATTATCAGTACCAAAAGTAACGGTCAATTTCAGAGGTTAGATAAATTTTCCATCATCATAGTTACTTGAAATGAAAGCAAAAACATCGATACAACAATTAGGACAATATTAGAAAAGCGGCCATCTCAGAGTAGAATTTTGGAAGAATTCTTCTCAATCAGTCACACCCAAACACCCAATCAAAAATAAGAGAAATACGATAACCAAAGTGAGAAAAGAAAACCAACCCCACTCCTACCCAATGGCACAGAAGGCTTCATATACACGCACATGCTATATCTATATAGCTAACTCTGTTGTTTTTTTTTTTTTTTTTTCCCTTTTTTGCCCGAAGACAACTCAGTATTCAACTACAGCAAAATTCATACATATAACGATACAAATAGTACCTGAAATATTTGCATTGTTAAAATAACACAAACAGGATTTAATGATTTTGATTGTTATTCACATAAATACAGAATAAGCAGTCTGAGATTTCAGACATGAACCTAAAAGTAAAGGAGCCTCCTTTTTTTCTTCTGTTTGTTTGTCTTTTTTTTTTTTTTTGGGTGGGGGGTGTTTCCTTCATGAAAATGCAGGTCGTGAAATAAAAATTGGTCACAATGACCACAGCTCACCTCATCAACACTAGTAATGCCACCATTTATGGTAAATGTTAAGTCTGGAAAGTCACGTAATAAACCATAAAAATATTCATATCTGCATAAAAAATGAAAAATCATCTGCAATTTTATATACAATACTACCTTTGATCCTTAATATAAGAGCTGGTTGACTAATTTGAGTAAATTAAGAAAATTAGTTCTGTTAGTTATTTATAATAAATAGGTGTTGTATTCCCTAAAATACCCTTACTAATAATGTGTATTAGCTAAAACTACTATTTGAAGAAACCTTTAACATGTACAACTATTATAAGAACTACTATGGGAAAAAAATGGATAAATATGAAGACAAAGTAGATTAGGGTCTTATATTTAGGATCAAATTGAATGTCAAACCAGCTCTTATATTAAGGACCGGAGGCAGTATAATATAACATGACTACAAAAATCAAATTTTACTATCACATACTTCAAATGGGGAATACTCCGATTTTCAGCAGGGTTAATGCCATTAAGCAGTGCCTTCCTTGAGTGTATTATGAAATGCTTAGCGGGTGACATGGAAGAAACCTTGTATATGAAATCACCTGATAGGCAATAATAGTGATGCCAGCCAATTCAGTATTCAAACCCAAAAATAATAATATTAAAAGAAATTAGAACTCAAGATAATCCATTCTAATTCACACAAATGACAATCTTCAATAGGTATAGATTAAGACAATAAAATACCATTACAAAAGCTTTCATCATGCTGAAGAAAATGAATACAGAAAGACAATATAAACAGCCAAGAGACAAGGATAGAAAAACTCCATTGGAAGTGCTCGACTATAAACTATTTTAGCTTAAAACTAAAGTGGGGCTGTACAAAAGCTGAGAAACCCAGATAAGTTTATAAACAGCGCAACACCCTATGCTTTTTATGTTCACTATTAGATGCCCCAGTAGGGAGCTATTAAGCTAGAAGCCTAGAACTACAAGTTCAACTAAAAGGCTGATCTGTAAGGATAAGAGAGACTAGCATAAATGACTCTCCATTTCAGCTGGTTTTCTCCTATTAAAGAACCATGATATCTGAGAGAAAAACAAATGGACACTGCATGTATAATGAATATTAACATAAACAATAATCTCTAGAACCTCCATCAGAAAGACTTGCCGTTCAAAGCATTCCTATCCTCTATTCATATCTCATTCTAATTAAGTTTTTTTTCCTTTTTATGGTTACATCCCTTTGCTACTAAAAGAAAAATCATTTTTTATATGTAGCCTCCCATTATTAGCATAAGAATACTGATCGCAGCCCTTATATATTCTTGTCTCATATCAGCAAGTGATTAATTAAATTATGATTTCCATGAACTTTAATAAAATCTCTTTTTTGGTGAATGAACTTTAATAATTTCTATTACATAATAACACAGCATCAATCATGGGATATTGAAATCAGTACCCAACATGAAAATAAATCAACTAGACACCTTTTTGAATAAATTATAGATATAAGGTATTCTTTAAGCACAGCAGATGTTAGCAAAATATGGAAAACATTGCAATCACAATGACATGAATCTGCTGTACTATCTACAATACAATTTTTTGATACTCTTTTTGAAGAGGAAAATGAATCCCATTCATAAAATCCTACTTTTCCTGCCTTCAACTTGAATAGACAGAGTGTTTAGAGAAGGACCTTACACAGCTCATTGTAAGAATCATGATCATCAACACCTATTCGACATTTGACACTGACAGGCACATTTGTGTTGGCAGCAATGACTGACATGGCCTCAGCAACAAACTTTCCTTGTATACAATAAATGTCTACATTAATGCAAATGTTCAAAGGAAACTTAGACATTTAATCTGTTCGCAGGTCATGCATTTAGGCCGCTTCCTAACCTTTGGATCAAGCATAAGACGCACACCAAAGCACCCCTGCCCAGCTACTCTTGGACTAGGGCATCCACAACTGACATATGATAAAGTGTCTCAGTCAAAGATAAGCAAACAAAACGTTCAAAATAAAGGTTATACAAAGTATACGAACTTAAAATTGATCTCATCATAGTTGTAAGCATTTGCAAGTTCTGTTGCTCTTGCCAAATTTTCCAAATTACTCCCTCCAATTTGAAGCACAATAGGATGTTGATCTGGAGAATATGCCAAGAATCTGTCCTGAGCAGAATAGACAAAGCAAAAGAATCAATGATTTTGATGCATCAATTTAACTAGAAATGATGTTGGCCATATCAATCCCATTTATTTGTGCTCTTATGCACTCTTAACTGGTAAGAGGTGAATTATTGGCTTATCTACAAAGAGTCAATGTGTACATAATACACATTATACCATTAAAACTCAGAAGACACTACAAAAACTGCAATCATGTAAACCTTTCATGTAATGCTCCCCAATTCCTTTCTGTTTTTATTTTAGGAATGAACAATTACACTGCTATTTAAAAGTTTACCAGGTTGCCGTTCTGATAAACAATTGTTTCAGCTGCAAGCATTTCGGTGTACAACCAAGCACGTTTTGATATGAGGCGTGCAAGAGTCCTATAGTGATGGTCTGTCCAGTCCATCATTGGGGCAACACTGAAATACAAGCAACCAAAAACAAGACCAGAGCAGTTACATAAAATCAACAAATTAGCATGAGCTGATGGGAAAAAGAAGAAAGGAAAAAAAAAAAAAAAAAAACAGAAGCACGCATACACACCTAAACCAAGGAGGAAGGTAGTGTTTGGCAACCATCACGGATTTACCATGTGACTGTTCGTTCTGTGTACGAGCAGAGAAGAACCTCGACCTGTTGAATTTCCAACGAGATGAACCTACTAACAATCTGCAACGGTTTGTGATGATATTAGAACTTATAGGAGTAGATGAAACTGCCAGGTAATATCGTGCAAACTTCATCATTCCTTTTAGTAAACCATAGTCTGCTCCTTCAGGCACCCCTCCATCAAATAAAACCATTTCTTATACTGTAACATAACAATTGGTGTAACCGTGCAGGTATATGCAAAAAACTTTTAGATCACGAAATCCCACCTGTATGAACTTTTGGAAGATTACATGCAAAGTGGGAAAACCATACAATATTACACACACCAATTACAAAACGAATTTTAAGAAAAATGCTTGCATTCTCCAAGTATGGCGACAAAAGCGAATATTCAATTATTAGTACGGTAACAAGTTTCAAATCAGCAGAGCCACTTATAAACCATAAACATTTTTTCCCACTTCGAGAAAGGAAGTGCTTGAGGCATTTTATCAAACAGTATGCAAGCAAGCAAAAAATTTCTAGAACGTTTAACATAAGATTATATCAAAGAGCATTCTAAAATTTACTTGGATAAAGAGAACAAAGACAAGAGTCCGATTCTTCCTCGGCCTTCGCGCCGGATCTCGGCGTCCACAGAATTTCGGAGCTGAGCCGCGAAGCCAAGGTGAAGTTTTCATGTTCAGAGTCTCAGAGATTCGTGTACTTCCATCAATAAGATTCCAACTTTTCACTCAATTTAGGATGCGTTTGGATGAGCAATTGCAAGACTAATTTTTATTGCATCTGATTTTTGCATATAAAGACTAATTAGTGTAAAATTACTCCCTGTTATAATTATAAGAGTCAATTAACTAATTTGAGGAGATTAAAAAAATAAATTAAGTTAATTATTTGTAATAAATAAACATTGTCTTTCTTAAAATATCATTGTAAATCAAGTTTATTAGTTAGAATTACCATTATTAGAGGGATTATCTTGGAAAAGAATACATAAATATGAGAGACAAAATGAATTGAAATCTTATAATTAAGACCTCAAAAAATTTAAATGAGACCTTATATTAAGAATCGGAGGTCGTATGATTTATCTTTACATTATTGTTTATAAAAAATCAGTTTAAAAAATTAAAACTTGTTTAAATGAATTATAAAAAGTAAGTTTGATGTAAAATGATTAAAAATGACATAAAATTTTATACAAGACTTAATCGACTAATCTAAAAAAGATTAAGAAAATTATATAAATTCTTATAAAATATTTATATTTATCATTTTTTTAAAATTAATAATTTATTTAGCATTTTTAATATGTTCAAGTTAATTTATTAGAGTCTTATCTTAAGGAGCAACAGAAATATATCATACATATACGATTTGATAAATTTTAGAAAAATAATAAATTAAATTAGAACAATACTTATATCACATTACTTATATTTATTGTATGAAGTTCTCCAATCATATATAGCAATTTGTCTTGTTTTTTAAATATTAGCATTTAATTATAAATTCACATGAAACAAAAAAGAACAAATGTCCATACATAATTGGAGAACTTGATATAATAGATATAAGCAATTTGACCTAAGTTTTTTTTACCAATTAATCAAATTTTATTAATCAATTGTTTTCTTCTAAAAAAACCATCAAATTATTGGGTTATAATAAGACCCACTTAAATATCCTTATTTTCTGTCCCACGGGAGAAGCTAAAAATTTAAGCTTCCAGCCACATCTGACCTTTTTTTTCCCAGAAGTTGGTTGTACTAAAAACATACCTAAACAACCCACAATCTCCAAACCAACTTCAAACCAGTATTGCACAGGTTAAAGGTACGTTTCCTCGTTTAAACGCCAATAAAAGAGATAATTATAAAAAAAACATGCAAAATAAATTAAGAACATATTACTTTCAGTTTTTAATTAAAAAAACCTAGTTGATTAATTTGAGAAAATTTAAAAAAGAAAGTAAACCAAAACAAAATTCTTTTCACATACATATTTCGTACTCTATAAAATCACTTTTAAAAAGTTAATCCAAATACCCTCAAAGTTAAAAAATACTTAATTATAACATATGTTATATGACATATCTAAATACTTATATATATATATTATTGGCTTATATATATTAGTTTACAAGTCAAGCAAGTCAATTTGAAAAAAAACATAAATATAAGTACTTTAAATAATTTATTTAACTTTTTTAAATTTTTTTAAATTAGCTAACTAATTTTTATATTAAAAACCAGAAGTCGTATTAAAAATTTAAGACAAAATATATTTCATCGTTTGTATGTTAAAATATTAATCTGTTTGGTTTAACGGAAAGGAGGGGAGGGGAGGAGAGGAGGGTGAAGGTGAGGGGAGGCTATGAGTGTTGTTTGGTTGGAGGAGAATGGAGGAGATGAAACGTTTCCTATTTGGTTCAGGAGAGGAGAGGAGAGAAGGAAAACTAATTATAAGTTGACAAATATATCCTTATTTTTTATTATTTTATTTCTATATTTATATCAAAAATATTATTTTTTTCAATTTATGAATATAAAAAAACAAGTTATCTCCCATGTATAAAATATTTATATACTTATAAAATATATAAATATCATTAAAAATATTATATCATCATTATCAAATATATGTGTCATAAAAATATATACTTGTCATATTATATTAAGAAAAATAGTACAATCATGATAAAAATATTAGATGATCATTATTAAATATCATTTGAAAATGTTTTTACTAAAAAGGATAAATTTGAAATTTAAAAAGAATATTTGCTGAAAGAGTTAAACAAAGTTTTTTTTTATTGAAAAGGATAAACTTGAAATATTTTAAAACTGAAATGCGTAATTTAGTTACGGTGAAACATAGTATTTCTCTCCTCTTCAAAAAAAACTCCAAATTTAAAAAAAGTAGAAAAAGAGGAGAAAAGCATTAAAAGACAAAAAAATTTTCCTCTCCTACTCTCCATTTTTCAGAACCATATACAGTTTCTCATCCCCGCCCTCCGCTTTTCTTCCAAAACCTTCCAAGTTCCAACCAAATAGCGTGTAAAGGGAGACTCTCATGAAGGGTTATTTTGTTTCTTGCTACTTTAACTTAGTTAGGATCCTTATGTGTCATTTTACTCGCATCTTCTTTGTCACTTTTCTTCTTCGTCCGTTTGTATCTGCAGTTTGGCACACTGACTTCCTCTACCGTTACTTTGCGGTAGGGGTGCTCACGAGACGGGACAGGACCGGGACAGGCCCGTCCCGGTGAACAGGGACGGGACAGGGTTTTAGTCCCGTGTCCCGTTCCCCTCCCCCTTTTTTTTTAAAAAAAATTATAATTTTTTATATGAAATTTTTTTATGTTATAATGCTTATTTTTTGTTAGGCTTCTAAAGATAAAAACATTATAAAAAATATTATGTAAAAAACTCAATTATATAGTATAAAAAATGTGTAAAAATAATACTGTAAAAAAAACACTATATAATGGCTTTATGAATTATTTTATTGAGGAAGGAGATATTGTTGAGATAATATTACAACTTAAGAGTTAAAAATCACTATAAAAATAATTATTATTATTAATAAGTAAATTGAATAATCTAATAATAATTATTAATAAATAATTTTTTTTAAAAAAAAATATCCCGGGACGGGACAACCCCGTCCCGCGTCCCGTCCCGTCCCAGTCACTGTCCCATCCCGTACTTGTCCCATCCCGAAATTTTTTTTGTCCCGTCCCGTCCCGTCCCGAACTCACCGGAACCGGGACGGGACGACCGGGACGGGACAAATTGAACACCCCTACTTTGTGGTGGCGGCTGATGCATAACGGCTGCATGACAAGATTGGAAAGATTAATGGGATTGCTTGGAACACATTAGAAAGGAACAAAATAAAAGGATAAAATGAAAATTGGTTATTTTGACAAATAGAAAGCACCCTCCAATTTTAAGCATAGGACCTATTTTTATGTTTTTTTAATCATCAATATAAAATCCCTATCTAGTTTTTTCCTCAAATTTATTATTGTTTTTCAAACTATCTATATTAATTATATATGTTAAACAAATTTATAGTTTCACCAAAAATGATTAGAAAGGACATTTAAAAAAAAACCTTGATCTTGATAATATTTTGTTTTTTCCCCCCTGTTAGTGAGGTAATCCTACCATTTTTTACGGAAAATTCTACAAAAAAAATTTGAAAATTACTAAACCCTGAATTAGGATTGTTTTTAACAAGATTTGACTACATTTAACTTGTAACCAATAGCTCATTTTTGCATGAATTCTTGATTTGATATTTAGTAATTTTCATAATCTTTTCGTGAGATTTTTCCTTCTTATTTCCCGTTCTTCAAGCAGAGATGCTAAGAGAATTAGCTTTTTTGGAGTTCAGGCTTTTTGATCATTTTGTAAGCTGGAAGCACACATATCATATCACTACCAAGTGTATAGAAAATAAACCTCGTAATTGCTGGTGTGAAATGGAATTACATTCTTTTATTAAATATGATTAAGAAAGGTGTTTGTGTGTCTGTACACATGCTTCTAAAGCTACTTGATTAGCTAACACACTAACTACCATTTTGAAGCAATGAGCACAACACTCAGTAAAAAAAGTGGTCTTATCATGAATTTTATATTTGTGGGTGATGTGAAGCTTATAGCCTGAGATGGTAATTGATTTCGATGCCAATCAATAGTGATATTTGGAAATGTGTTGGGTGAGTCTCTTTTGACAATACTCATGAACATGTAATATCAAAATCTAAGCTATGAGCTTATGCCTTGCCGTCTATACATCAGTAGCCTTTGAATTACTATTTTCTCAACTTGAGTTCATTAGATTTGATTTTAGAGCTGTTATAATTGATCGTTTGCACGCGGTTAAAAAGTGTTATCATCACAATTATACATTAGTAATGCATAATCGTGATGATAATTTTATTAGTTTTATAATTACGACTGAAAGTAATATATTATAGTGATGCCAACATCAAGTTATTGTTGAGACTTATGGCCAGGTTGAAAATTTTTTGTTTGGACTTTTTATTTGTATTTTTTGAGGTTATATGAGTTTTATTAGGTAGGGTGGGCCTTGTGGCCTGATCACTTTAAGTTTAGGCTCAATAGCATATTTTTGGTTCAAATTTCTCCCAATTCAGCAAAATGTACTTGAAGTCATCTGATAGTATCAACTTATTTAGTACTCTTTCGGTTCTTAATATAGGATTCAATTACTAAGTTGGTTTTGGTCCTAAATATAAGATCCATTTCTCATATTTATCAATTTTCTCTAAATTACCCCTATGGATGCTCCATCAACCATAATCAAGTAGAAGATAGAGAGGGGTATTAAGAAAAATGATTATGGTATTTAGGAAAAAACAGTCACAATTTTATAATTAACTAACTTACTTAACTTTCTTAATCTAATCAAATTAGTTAAATGGGTCCTATATTAAGGACCAGAGAGAGTAGTACATAAAATGAAGAGAAACAAAATAAAAAGAATAATTTAATTCTAAAAATATAATTTAATATAAAATGGCATAAAATGATACCTTTATTTGCAAATTTACCACCAAATGAAGGCCTCAATTTCTTCATCTACCCAGTCTCCAAACTCCCAACTGCAAGTAGAACTTTGTTTTGGACGATGGGTCCGAGAATTTTTGAAAAATGGGCCTGACGTTTTTATTGGGCTTCTGTTTGGGCTCATTGAAGCCCATGACTGAACGTACTTCTCGCCTGTCGTGATTGATATCCTTATCTATCATAATCCTTTGTTCCTATTTCCGCCTTCGCCCTGAGACGCTCACAGCGGCCACTCTTCCCTCGTCCCGTCTCATGACACTTATATTTTTATTTTTATTGCTTTTTAAAAAAATTATTAAGGCGAAGTAATTTTAGGGGGACGATCCCCTAAACATCAAAATTCAAATCTAAATCCCTCAATATGGCATTTCACGTTGCTTGCCCAATTACATGGTTACTTCTCTTCTCGCGCCTTCTCTACAATATAAACTCTTGCTCTTTATCTCCCTCTTCTCCTTTTCATTTCCATCTCACAAAGTTTCCATTTTTCTGTTTTATTTTGGTGTTTCAGTCGCCGAATCTGCTTCTGCTCGCTAGGGTTTCCTCGCGCCCTGCATACATCGAAGGCCAAGCATGAGTTCCTGGACGATGTGGCAAGAATCGATGAGTTTCTCAAGGACCCTTTGGGAATTAGGGCTCCAGAAAGGGAACGGACCGTGCAAGTCGTGGTCCCTAAGGTTGTGCCGCCGCCGCCGCCTCCTCAGCGGCAGTTGCAGTCAACGGCGGCGGCTGATGGGGTCCCGGTTGTTGATGAGGTGGACGAGGCAGTGTCAACTAAGGCTAAAAGGGTCGCGTTGCAGCGGAAGGGGGCTGCCGCGATGATTGCTGCCGAGGAGTACGCCCGTCAGTTTGAGTCCGGGGATGCGGTGGTGAGGTTTTGGGGGCGATTTCTGGGTTGATTTTTTCGTTAGTGTTTGGATTTGTTAATGTTGTAGCTTTTGCTTACGTTTCTTGAAATTTAGCGGGCTAAAATGTGAAATTTGATTTTCTTTTTTGTCCACCACGTGTTCTGACTAATTTGATTTCCTTGCACTCAAATCTTGACTGATGGGAGTTTACAGAAGAATTATACATGTGGGTGAGAGGTTCTATAATTTTAGTAAATTTAATTTCGATGCTGACAATCCAATGGGTGGGGCAGAGTAGGCGTTCTGTTTTGGCCTATTAAATTTCTTATTTTGCTTTGGTCCTCGACATGCTGAAGAGGGGAAAAAGCTTGATACTTTTTTTTTTTTTTTTGCATTGAATGTGTCCTGTTAAAAGTTGAAGAATGGAAACTTGTAGTCACTATCTGACATTAGTAGTATTTTTTATGCCCCTTCTGATTTCAAAATGGTGGAATAAATGATCTTGCATGCAATTTTAAGAGACTTCATATAAGCTTAAGTCGCATATGTTAAATTTTAATGTGTGTAATCAAACTCTTATGTGCTATAGCGTATGGAATGCTTTCTTCTTTTTAATTAATGTGATTATATATATAAATAGGACGCATCAGGAAATCTTGCTGGAGAAGAGCATGGGAATTTGAATGTCAAAGTCTTTTGCCGAATGTGCAATCGTGTTGAAAATGAAGGGAGTGAAAGGGCTAAAAAAATGCTTTCATGCAAAAGTTGTGGCAAGAAATACCATCGGGGCTGCTTAAGAAGTTGGGCTCAACATAGAGGTAAGAAGATATATCTGCCCATATCCTAACACGGTCCAGCTTTCATTTATTACCATTCACCAAGTATTTATTGTTGATTCTCATTCTCTGGATCTTTATTTTAGATTTATTTCATTGGAGTTCATGGACTTGTCGTGCTTGCCGAATTTGTGAGGTAATACGTGATGGGCAGTACTGGTGAGCTTGTCTTTTTTCATGTTACCTTGTATCAGAGACTTGTTTGTTTTTGACTTTGTAGGTGAAAAATGATTGTTTGCTCCCATAATCTGGATTTTTTACTGTTTTGCTGTAATATTTTCATGTTACCCTGGATGGAATGAAATCATGTTTGACCCTCATTGACACCAAGTTGAATATTTAATCCTTGTTTGATTCAAACCATGTAGCCTACGTCACCTAATGGGATAAGGCTTCTTGTTTTCAGCTTGATGAAGTGGTATTTGTGCATTCTAAACAGCCTGAGTATGCAGCTCGGATTTTTAGTTTTGCTTATGTAACTATCACAGCGGAGGTGAAATTTGGATGTTTAATATAAATAAAACTAGAGGTATAAATTGTTTTCATCACTGTAGTTGAATTAGGAGATCTATTTTACCATATAATGCGAGTTATATTTTATATTGGCTTGGTGGTGCACATGCTGATGCATCTTTGAATGAATTTGTTATGGATGATTCTTCAATTTTAATTTAAAATTATTATACAGTGCAGTACTAGACATTGATTGAATTATGGACGTGAAAATATAGCCATGAAAAATTTTACACTCAGCAATGTTCTTCTGTCCATGTTATCGGACAGTGGTTCTATTGGGGAAAAATGTGATCAGACAGTAAGATTACTTACGAGTGATTGTTGTGGCAGGCTGGTGTTGTTGTTGTTCCCTCTCTGTGCCACATCCTGTTATTGTGCTAGTTTAAAGGGTTTATAATTACTCTCATGTTCCTGCTTTTGAAGTTGCATAGACAATGATATCAATTGCTGCCTTCTTCATTTTGGTTTGTTACAGCTCTTAAATGATTAATTGAATATCGGTGATTCTTAGCAGTTAAGTGGCCAGTGCTCTGATGTTGCAATATTTTTTTTGTTTTGTTTTTAATGCTAGTCTTATGATCTATCTGTTTCCACCAGGCTTGTAGAAGGACAGGAAGATCCAAGTAGTTCATGTTTGTAAAAGGTGTGATGGTGCTTATCATTGTTATTGTCTACATCCTCCTCACAAGGTAGAGTCTGCATCACATATCACCAACGATCTAATATCTAGTTATATCATTAATCTGTGCATTATGGATAATGCAGAATGTTAGTTCTGGGCCTTATTTGTGCTCAAAACATACAAGGTGTCACAGCTGTGGATCCAATGTTCCTGGAAATGGTCTAAGTGTGGTAGCGATTTGCCTTTGTTTTATACTTCATTTCTGGCATTCCAAACGTTTGTTCTTATGATTAAACCCTTTTGTCATGACTAATTTACCATTTGAGACAACATTTTAGTGTATAATATCGTACTTTACACTCTTTACAACTTGAGCCACATAATTGACTTCCTGCAGAATTTATAGATTAGTGGATTAAATAGGACAAACTAAACAAAAAAGAGTAAAATAATTGAAAAAGATATCCTTTTAAACTCGTGGATATCAAAGACTGAAATTGACAATGATATATTTAGGGGGGGTTTGTTTTAAAAGTGATTTCACGGTATACAAAGTAAATCCATGAGAGTAGTTTTGTCTTGATTTGTGTGAAAGCATTAAAAGTGTGCTTTTTCTTAATTCCAAACACGCCCTTAGAAGCCCAATTGATAGTTAAAACTTGTCAACTTGTGAAGTATCTGATGGGAAACATTATTAGGGTAGGATTGTTTGGATTCTTTGTTTATGTAAATTAAGATATTTTAATCATCTAGATTATTTTTTAGATTTAATTGTCTTGAATCAGGACTTTTCTTTTATTTAAATAAAGATTCAGAATTTGAGTAGCTTAGATTAACTAGGATTAGGACTAGGACTCTACAAGTGGCCCTATGGTTATGGGATTAGATCTGTTGGCTTATCTAAGTATTGAATGAATTCTGAGTATTTTTCAGTTTTCCCCTCAAGCTTTCTATATCTTCGCTCCCTTTCTTTCTATCTCCTTCTCCCCCCCTTTCCCTTTATTGTTTTTCATCAAGGTCACAGAGTCCAGTAGTTAGTACTGATGCTGTCTGAGAAATTAAAGGAGGACAAGTCGCATTGTTATTTTACACACAAATTTCCTATCTTATTATCATGTTTTCATCATATACATTCTCCAAAGTTTATAAGAATACTCTGGTTTATGTATCTATTACGTTTTTATCCTGTTGGGTAGTTAGTGGTTTTTCTTCCTGCAGATCCTGCATGTTCAAATTGAGACCTGGACTTACCTTTTTTTTTTTTTCCCAAAATTTTTAGTGGTGGGTTCTAGGATACACATGCTGTGATGCTTGTGGAAGATTGTTTGTGAGGGAAACTATTGTCCTGTTTGTCTGAAGGTACTGATCGTGGTTTTGCTATTATCTTCAGAAACAGGAGTTGGAACATGAGTTCTGAGTCCAATTTACCTTCGGTCCCTTTCTGATTGAATCACTTTCAAATGTTCAACTATGACTATGTAAAGAGGCCATTTGATTATCGATCCTCAATAAGTCTGAGGACTCTGGTGATGCTGTATGATGTATAGAGTATCAGATATGAATTATTTGGTCTGATTGATTCTTGAATTAAAATGTTAATTTCATTGGGTAAATATCCATTCAAAATTACCACGGGCGGGTAAGCACATGGAACAGTTTTGGTAGGACTTTTGTTGACATTATTTTGGTTTATCTCTAAGGTACTTATCTGCTGGATTCTTATGTAATTTTTAGGATTCTTGAACTTAGCTATAGGTTATACATTCCATTTATCCTTGATTTATATAGCAATGAAGTGTGTGATAGCACTTTGTATACAGACATTAACCTTTTTGAAATATTTCTTTGTAGTTTGACATCGGGTTCTATACAGCTTTTCCTCCATCCTGCCGTCTTTGTAAAATATGAAGTTGTGTTTGCATAACTAAATATTTTGGTTTTTAAGTTTTTGGCCACCTTTTCATATCTATAACTGATTGTTTTTGACTTTGATGCGGACTGGGATAGTTATAGGCTCAAGAAAAAGTATATGGGCTGGGAATAAATTAGAAAGTGGACTGATTTCATTGGGTTTTTTTGTAGGTCTATAGAGATTCAGAATCAACACCAATGGTTTGCTGTGATATTTGCCAGCGTTGGGTGCACTGCCAGTGCGATAATATAAGGTTAGGTTACCCATATTAACCTTAGAATGTTGTGGAGATCCCCTGATTTGGATTTTGCTGTGTAATATTTGCAGTTCCAGATATATATTTTGATTGATGGGCTGTTGCATTTTTTGGGTCTATACATGCCTGTCCACAGGCAGTGGTTATTGTTATTAATATTTATGTAACAAATAGATTCTTGTGTTTAAAAGTACTATTTATCTATTTTCAAGTTGGAATAACTAGTTCGGCATATTTATTCATGTCAAAATGCTAGCAATGATGTTATAATATGTTGTAGTTTGATAGTTTTCATCCTTTCGGTCCTAATATTTTATGGTAGTGAGTGGATTAGTTATTTAATTTTCAGTACGCAATCATGTATTTGAAGGTTATTGAGGAGTCAACGCATAAAAGGAAATTGTTATCGTTATTGTTGTAGATAGGAAGTTGTGAGCTTTCTCTTGTGAGGCACAGCTTGTTCAGTATTTGCAGCGTATCTTTTGTTTTCCTTTCTACAGCTACTGCCTTGAGTTGTCAGTATTTGCTATTTTGCCTTTTTTTTTGCAAAGCACCATCTTTATTGTCTTCTCAGTTCAACGGGCTTCTTGAGGTTGTTTATTGATAGAAAAGTTTTGCAGTGATGAAAGATATCTTCAATTTCAAGTGGATGGGAATCTACAGTACAAGTGTCCTACATGTCGTGGGGAATGTTATCAGGTATTTGGTATGCCTTGAATGGGTCTCCTTACTGCCTTTCGCGGAAGGAACTCATTGCAATGGAGTATTTATAGTTTGTGTCTATTGCAGGTCAAGGATCTCGAGGATGCTGTCAAAGAACTTTGGAAGAGAAGAGATATTGCTGACAGAGATTTAATCGCCAGCTTGAGAGCTGCAGCTGGTTTACCAACTCAAGAAGAAATATTTTCTATTTCACCGTATTCAGATGATGAGGATAGTGAGCCTGTAAAAGCAAAAAGTGAATCTGTGCGATCGTTTAAGTTCTCTCTGAAGAATTTCTCTGATCACTCACCAAAGAAGACTAAAGATTATGCAAAGAAATGTTCAAGTAAAAAGTATCCCAAGAAAAGGGACTATCAGACTGGTAAAACTGATCCAAGTTTGGAAGGACACAGTGATGTCAAATCTGTGCATAGTTTGGATGATGATATCCAATCCCAGAGACATGAAGGTCCTGATGTTTATTCTTCACCTGCTGGTGGAAGCCTGAGTCAAACTGAAGGTTATGCTAATCAGCCAGGGACTTTGAAACAGAAGTTTGTAGATGAGGTGATGATCAGTGATGAAGAGAGAAAACCTAGAGTTGTTCGAATTAAGAGCAGTAAGGCTCAAACTCTTGATAGTGAAGAGGATACTGGAAAAAGTGGTGATAAGAATCAGAATGTGAAGGGAAAGAAGTTGGTTATCAATTTTGGTCCACGGAAAATTAACATGACTAATTCTCCACGGTCTGATACTTCAAGTTGCCAAAGAGATCAAGATCTTGTCAGCACCAATGGTATGTATCTCTATGAAGTTTAATCCTTTTTCACGTTTTGTTCCCTAATAACTTAAGAATGGAAGACTTTAGGACATTGTTAATGAAAGTCGGTTATGGTCAAGTTCTTATTTAGATTTGCTTCCCATGTGCATGCTAATAGCTAACTATTTCTTACACATTAACATGCCTGTTATTACATTTAAATGAGTCCAAATTTATGTTCTTGAATTTTAGATAGTCCCCCTCCCTGGTTTTTTTTATTTTTATTTCCTTGTGTGACTTTTTTGGCTCAAATTTCGTATCAGGCAATGAAGATATTAGCCAATCAGGGAAAGGAGACAAGTTTATGTTAGACAGACATGATGGCACAGCTAGAAATGCTGATGGTAAAGGTAGGGTTTGGTTACAAATATTTGGGTTTTATTTCTGCAACACATTTTCTGTAGAACTTTCTGTTATACCATGGGTATTTGGAGATCTATTTCATTTTACCTTAGTTTCCTAAGAGAAATAATAACTTCAGTACATGGAACTTGCAGGAAATAGAGTTGATTCTCGGCAATCAAAAGATTCAAAGGCTTCAGGAAGAGAAGGAAATTTGATAAAGCCTGCAAAAATTAAGTCAGAAGTTTCCGAATTAAACTCAGGCTCCATTAGGAGCAACATTGCTGATGGCAGTGAATCTGGTCCCAATGAGCGAACTAGAATTTTGATTGGAAGGCGTCGTAGTGAGGGAATGACTGGTCAAGACGGAACTGTACAAACTATGTCACAAGGTGAGAGGATGTTTTTGGGGAAGCAGTCAGAAGGCAGGTCTGATGCAGATGAGACAGATGACAATGCTAATCATACACCATCACATTCTTTGCCAAAAGACTCTAAACCTTTACTGAGATTGAAATTTAAGAAACCTAGCATTGAAAGTCAAAATTCTCTTCACCGTGAGGATGAGAAGATTACAATCAAGGGACAGAGGTCAAAAAGGAAGAGGCCTTCACCTTTTATGGATAAAATGTCGAACAATGAGGATGAAGATGTAGCACAATCCCATCAAGATGGTGCAATGGATGAAATCATGGGTGCTAATTGGATATTGATGAAATTGGGTAAAGACGCCATTGGAAAGAGAGTTGAAGTCCATCAGACGTCTGACAATTCTTGGTTAGTTTGTTCTCTGCCTTTGGAAGTTCAGGCCAACCAAAAAAAAAAAAAACTTGAAGTTGACTTGGCATACCCTGAACTTTTTTGGTCCAAATTGTGAAGATCTTTTTTCCTTTGCATTTTTTATTTGCCCTTTTTATTCTCTAAGCATATGAGTTTCTAGATGTAAAAAGAAGCAAAAAGAGTATTATGTACACATAATTATGTGTTATTCCTTGCAAACCATATATATGGGCATCTTTTTATTTAAAAAAATGAAAATTTGATATGCCTGCCTGTAATGATTCAATCAGTAGAATTCTTTTCCGTTAGAAATTTGTCTTGCTTGCATGAGCACAATTATCCTTAAAGTTTGATGTGCATTACAGTTAACGTGTTCTTTCTCTTTTTATCCAGGCACAAGGGATCGGTCACTAATGTAATTGAAGGAACTTCAAAGATATCTGTTACCTTAGAGGATGGCAAGGTGAAGACCTTGGAGCTCCGTAAGCAAGGAGTCCGTTTTATTCCTCAAAAGCAGAAGAGATCAAAAGCTTGAAACGCTCAACCATTTCATTCTTGTTTATTCTTTAACGTGGAGACTGTCCATTCTTTTGATTTGAGAGGCAGCTTCATCTTTATGGGGGGCTCTTACTTATACTATTTGTAATCCTTGCCGTTCAGTGCTAGATGTGCCGCTGATATTTGGCTGAAGCACTTTCTTCTGGAACTAATTCAGTTTTCCGTGAAGAAACACGCTGCTTCAACTGAGGCCCCTTTTACAACTGCAAAATTTCATCCAGGGTTAGAGTTGTCTCATTTTTCCCTTACATGTATCT
>NW_021637373.1:0-106760 GCF_004799145.2 Neltuma alba
TTACGAAACTTGTTAACGGTATTACTTAAGTTGTTAAAAAATGCTACTTTTTGAGTTTTCTGAAAAATCTGTTGTTAACTGCTAATTGAACTTGTTAATAGCGTTAAAAAAAATGTTAATTTTTACTTCAATTGTAAAAATTTCAAAAAAATTTGTTGCCGGCCGCCAGAGCTCCGACGACTGATTGTCGGCCAGCTGCTGGAGCTCCTGCAACCGGCTGGCCAGTAGAGCTTTTGGTTTTTTAAAAAATAATAAATAAAATGAAAGGCAATATGATCATTTCAATAAATTTAAAAATCCCAAATGATCACTTGTGTCTAAATTGGTATTTTACAAATTCAAGTGATCACTTTGGTATTTCCAAGTTGAGGTGTCATTTTTGTGTATTTTCCCATAAAATAATTGTTAAGAATAAATAAATAACTATATTAATTATACACCGTACGCCTTGGTGAGTACACATATATGACAGACAGAATGTGATCCAAAAGATACGAAAATTTTAAAAAATTTTAGAATGCAAATGTTAACATACATGCATATATAATTATTTTCCTACTTCTTTCACACAAAAAATAATAAAATTATTTACTACGTAACCCATAAATCAACTTAAATAAAAGGAAAAAAATTCATATTGAATATTTTGAGTCATAAAATATGGATCTTAAAACAAATTACGTACATGACTAAAGCATATATAATAAGTAAAAACTTAAAAATAAATTTTTCGTCCCCCCCCCCCAAAGTGCATATTTTTTCTCTCTCTTTTGTTTTTTGGGATGGATGGTATAGCTGTCAAAACAAGTCAAGCCAATAGGAGCCAAGAACTAGCCCTTGTTTTTTAAGAAGTAAAAAAGAAGTTAAACTTTAAAAGATTAGCCTTTTAAAAAATAAAAAAGTCAGCCGTTAGGACTGAGAGCTAATCTTTTTAAACTCACTTATTTGCGATTATTATCAAGATATTTATATAATTGTGGATTAGTCGTTTATGGACAGGTTTAAACTAGAAAATTATTTAGAAGAACTAATGCTTAAGCCAAATAATTAAAAAAAATTAAATGTCTTAAATTAGTAGAATAATAATTAAAATTAATTTTCAACTCTTTCAAGGATAATAGTTGATATTCTTAGTATTTCAATCACTACAGTAGTTAGTGAATCTTCTTTTGTTGTCGGTTCATATATCTTAACAAAGTACAAAAATTCTTGTCCTAACAAATATTCAGACTCTTATTTGTACTCGTAACTATTGCATTGTTTTACTTTAGATAAGAGTTATGAAAACAAATATCTTAATATTTTCATCACTTAAGAAGAGCCCACCAGTAATAAAGAACAATCAAATATTATTGATCTTGATGATTATGATGAAGATGAAGATAATAATCATATTGATGTTGCTATTTTCAACTGCTTGGGTTTTATCTTTTTTGCTTTTGTTGTTTTATTTGATTTTGGTTTTTTTAGAGTTTGGACAATAATTATAATATTTTGATACTTTTTATATAATGTTTACTAATATTTATAATTTGAATAAATTTTTTTAGAAATTTTATTGTTTTATTTTTTTATTTCAAAATAATGGAAAAGAATTTAAATTTTAAAAAATAACAAAAAAGGACAATCCTCTTACACTCTAAGCCCATATGTCCAAAGACCAAACTTTAATAATATCATAATTTTGATGTATACATACTTTAAGAGGCGAGCATTTTTAGAGCCCGATCCTTCAAGAGCTAGTCTTTTAAGACCAAGCCAGCTCTTATTAACAGCTTGTAATGGGGGCGCATCATATTGCAGCGAATTTTTATTGGTTAATATCCACAAATAGCAGCAAAATCAACCACCACACATAATAGCAAATTCCATCTTTTTGCTTAAAGTCTCTACAATGAACACATTAATATCAAAAGTCAATCGCTTACAACAAGCAGCTAACCAAAGCATTAATATTTTAACGTATAGAATTACACTAGACCCACCACTTTCTCTCCCAAAAATGGACTTGAAGAATACATGAGCCCAATTAAAAATATAAGGGAATAATAATAAATATAACTGTACCTAAGACCTCGATTTGAAGAATACATGTAAACTCAAGCATATATAGCATCTTGTTCTCTTGTTTGTGTATGGAGGCGGGGGCAGCATACTATCTATGTGGCAAAAAGATCTGTGCGACCACGTCGTAGCTCCCCAATAGGTGAATCCAAGACTGAGTCAGGGATTGCCACAAGGGTTTCTTCTAAAAATGATTTGATTGTCTGCATGGGTCCAAGAAAAAGTTCATTATTTTACACATCTGATGGAATAACTGGAGCTCAAAGCACATTCACATTGAACTGTATATTGCGATGTAAGATTTTTTTTCGCCAAAATAGGGCTACAAACTGTATAATTACAGGATCTCAAAAACAAAAATCGTGACCTAATCATAAGTGATAGCATACTAGGAGACATTCAATAGAAAGGTCCTAGAGCCCAACAAGCCCTCCAAAGTGTTCAAAAATTTCTAGATCAAGAATGCTTACAGGGATGATGACATGGGCAATTGCACATGTCGAGCTTGACGTGACACATCATAGACTACCAACAAAGCCATCATGGCTTTGAGCCATTGGTATATGTGCACTTGGATGCTAAGAAAAATAAGAACACGTTCTAAGAGCCCAAAAAAGAGTGTTTGAACCCAATTCCCATGTTATTAAAGACCCAAGCACTGATTAGTTCAGATAAATATTTCAATACCTGGACATCCCTAATTTTCAAGAGAATACACACATCATAGTACGGATATTTCTATTGCAATGCCCCATTCTGTGCACAAATCAATTAGTTCAAGGGATAATCTCTCCCTGTCCCGTCTTTCTAGAGAAAGAGGAATGTTCAGATTAACAGAATGAAAGCAGGACGGAGTAATCAATGTTAAGTATGAAGCCACGTTGGTGCTATGTAAGCACTTTAATTTTTAAAGTCAAAAAAACATATTCGAATAAATAAAATTAAGAAGACGCTAAAAACACAATTTGCCAACTAGACTTTGTCATCATAGCAACCATACTGTGCAATTTTGGAATGCAGCATCTGCTTTGCGCTTCCAAGTCCATTCCCAGGCTCTGAGTAGAAAAAATTAAGCAAGGGCTGCATCGAAGTAAGACGATATCATCTGATAGAAGAAACTAGTATATTGGAGGTAAACAGTAAATATCATTAATGATCTCTGTAACACATAACATGTAATAAGCAGATGAAAGGAATTGGGGGAAAAAAAACCATAATGATGTTTAATCTTTAACCCTAATAGAGAATGAGAACAGTTTAAGGAGTCCCAGTATTGAACCGCAAGAAGAGAGAACAAAAGGAACCTATACATAACTATTTAAAGTCAAAAGTGTAACTAATAGTATATTCCCTTTTTGGTTTTAAAAGTATAGTAGATGTTAGGTATGGTGTTAATATCATGCTACCCCGGGAAATGACATGAATAGCAAAGGTACATTATTTCCTTACCTTCATTATATCTCGCACATTTGGCTTACGTCCATACATTCCCAACACTGTGTCCCCATACACTTGGTATTTCTCAAGAACCTTTATGATGGAAAAAGGTGAACTCTAATTAGCTCAGAGATCAGTTCAAGAATTGAGCAGATGAATCCATCCAAAACCAAAATTTATAACTGAACCTGACGACGTGTAAGAGACACTGCTGGTTCACCATAAATTGCAGTATCAAACGTGTCCCAAAAATTGCCAAGGGCTGTTGAGATGACCAATAATTGTATCAATATATATGCAACCAACATTAAGAATATAATAAAACGGTGAAAATATGAACAATCAGGAATGATTATCACCAAGAATAATAGTATATGTATTACCCCCAGAGAAAAAAAAAAAATATATCATTATTTAAACAATGGGACATTATTTTCCTTACTTATTTGAGATATAAGGTAGACACGCAATATTTTCTCACTTTTAACCTTATATTTCTTTTAATGACGATATACATGCGGCATGCATGAGCAAACATGGTGAGAGAAATTTCAGTTTTAGTTGCTTAAAAGATAGATTCCTGATATTTTTTAAATAAAAAAAAATATAGACGCTAAACTTCAAACAAGTTAAAAATGTTGTATCAAACACTTTATGTACTTATTGTATGCTGCACGTCAACCATAACACCATGAGCTCCAGTTCTTCGAGCTTCATTGACCTACAAGAACAAGAAATAATCACAGAACCAAATAAATGCGTCACCTATGGGAGAGCAGTTTCAATGCAAGATAATGCATTTACATTCATTACTTCTACATCACCACCAACTTATCTCAAAAGCCAAAAAGGAGTAAAAGAGACTTTAGATTTAAACAACATTAGCATCAGAAATACCAACATATTCATGGCACTTCTTCACTTAAAATTTAAGCATGAAAACCACAGAGCAATGTCAGAGAGAAGAATGTTTATATCATGACAAAAACAAGAGAAATTGGCTTTCATATGTTGATAGTTCTAAGTTAAATTCAGAGGGAAGCTTTAGTAAGTCCCAAATTGATCCTATTAGCAGAACCAGGCTTCAGGTCTCCCTCCATGCCGGTTTCAGTTTTAAGGTAAATAATAAAAAAATTTTGGCAGATACATGATAGATTAAGGATTAAATCTAAGATATCTTGCTAACTATAACAACCCCACACCATCATCACACCTAGCGGCTTACACTTCATCTATACTTTTGTCAGACTTTGGGCTTGGATCCCCATAAAATTAACAATCAAGACATGGAGCAAGCCGCGCGGCCAACTCCTGCAACAGTATAAAACTGATTATTACATTAACCACATATAATTAAACAGTAATCCAATTACTTTGGCAGGAAACGAGCATCTAAAGTATAAACCAGAACCAAGAATAGTATCAACTAAATTGATTTTTCAAAACTCATCAGAGATTATCAGTACCAAAAGTAACGGTCAATTTCAGAGGTTAGATAATTTTCCATCATCATAGTTACTTGAAATGAAAGCAAAAACATCGATACAACAATTAGGACAATATTAGAAAAGCGGCCATCTCAGAGTAGAATTTGGAAGAATTCTTCTCAATCAGTCACACCCAAACACCCCAATCAAAAATAAGAGAAATACGATAACCAAAGTGAGAAAAGAAAACCAACCCCACTCCTACCCAATGGCACAGAAGGCTTCATATACACGCACATGCTATATCTATATAGCTAACTGTGTTTTTTTTTTTTTTTTCTTTTCCCTTTTTTGCCCGAAGACAACTCAGTATTCAACTACAGCAAAATTCATACATATAACGATACAAATAGTACCTGAAATATTTGCATTGTTAAAATAACACAAACAGGATTTAATGATTTTGATTGTTATTCACATAAATACAGAATAAGCAGTCTGAGATTTCAGACATGAACCTAAAAGTAAAGGAGCCTCCTTTTTTCTTCTGTTTGTTTGTCTTTTTTTTTTTTTTTGGGTGGGGGGTGTTTCCTTCATGAAATGCAGGTCGTGAAATAAAAATTGGTCACAATGACCACAGCTTCACCTCATCAACACTGTAATGCCACCATTTATGGTAAATGTTAAGTCTGGAAAGTCACGTAAAAACCATAAAAATATTCATATCTGCATAAAAATGAAAAAATCATCTGCAATTTTATATACAATACTACCTTTGATCCTTAATATAAGAGCTGGTTGACTATTTGAGTAAATTAAGAAAATTAGTTCTGTTAGTTATTTATAATAAATAGGTGTTGTATTCCCTAAAATACCCTTACTAATAATGTGTATTAGCTAAAACTACTATTTGAAGAAACCTTTAACATGTACAACTATTATAAGAACTACTATGGGAAAAAAATGGATAAATATGAAGACAAAGTAGATTAGGGTCTTATATTTAGGATCAAATTGAATGTCAAACCAGCTCTTATATTAAGGACCGGAGGCAGTATAATATAACATGACTACAAAAATCAAATTTTACTATCACATACTTCAAATGGGGAATACTCCGATTTTCAGCAGGGTTAATGCCATTAAGCAGTGCCTTCCTTGAGTGTATTATGAAATGCTTAGCGGGTGACATGGAAGAAAACCTTGTATATGAAATCACCTGATAGGCAATAATAGTGATGCCAGCCAATTCAGTATTCAAACCCAAAATAATAATATTAAAAGAAATTAGAACTCAAGATAATCCATTCTAATTCACACAAATGACAATCTTCAATAGGTATAGATTAAGACAATAAAATACCATTACAAAAGCTTTCATCATGCTGAAGAAATGAATACAGAAAGACAATATAAACAGCCAAGAGACAAGGATAGAAAACTCCATTGGAAGTGCTCGACTATAAACTATTTTAGCTTAAAACTAAAGTGGGGCTGTACAAAAGCTGAGAAACCCAGATAAGTTTATAAACAGCGCAACACCCTATGCTTTTTATGTTCACTATTAGATGCCCCAGTAGGGAGCTATTAAGCTAGAAGCCTAGAACTACAAGTTCAACTAAAAGGCTGATCTGTAAGGATAAGAGAGACTAGCATAAATGACTCTCCATTTCAGCTGGTTTTCTCCTATTAAGAACCATGATATCTGAGAGAAAAACAAATGGACACTGCATGTATAATGAATATTAACATAAACAATAATCTCTAGAACCTCCATCAGAAAGACTTGCCGTTCAAAGCATTCCTATCCTCTATTCATATCTCATTCTAATTAAGTTTTTTTCCTTTTTATGGTTACATCCTTTGCTACTAAAAAAAATCATTTTTTTATGTAGCCTCCCATTATTAGCATAAGAATACTGATCGCAGCCCTTATATATTCTTGTCTCATATCAGCAAGTGATTAATTAAATTATGATTTCCATGAACTTTAATAAAATCTCTTTTTGGTGAATGAACTTTAATAATTTCTATTACATAATAACACAGCATCAATCATGGGATATTGAAATCAGTACCCAACATGAAAATAAATCAACTAGACACCTTTTTGAATAAATTATAGATATAAGGTATTCTTAAGCACAGCAGATGTTAGCAAAATATGGAAAACATTGCAATCACAATGACATGAATCTGCTGTACTATCTACAATACAATTTTTGATACTCTTTTTGAAGAGGAAAATGAATCCCATTCATAAAATCCTACTTTTCCTGCCTTCAACTTGAATAGACAGAGTGTTTAGAGAAGGACCTTACACAGCTCATTGTAAGAATCATGATCATCAACACCTATTCGACATTTGACACTGACAGGCACATTTGTGTTGGCAGCAATGACTGACATGGCCTCAGCAACAAACTTTCCTTGTATACAATAAATGTCTACATTAATGCAAATGTTCAAAGGAAACTTAGACATTTAATCTGTTCGCAGGTCATGCATTTAGGCCGCTTCCTAACCTTTGGATCAAGCATAAGACGCACACCAAAGCACCCCTGCCCAGCTACTCTTGGACTAGGGCATCCACAACTGACATATGATAAAGTGTCTCAGTCAAAGATAAGCAAACAAAACGTTCAAAATAAAGGTTATACAAAGTATACGAACTTAAAATTGATCTCATCATAGTTGTAAGCATTTGCAAGTTCTGTTGCTCTTGCCAAATTTTCCAAATTACTCCCTCCAATTTGAAGCACAATAGGATGTTGATCTGGAGAATATGCCAAGAATCTGTCCTGAGCAGAATAGACAAAGCAAAAGAATCAATGATTTTGATGCATCAATTTAACTAGAAATGATGTGGCCATATCAATCCCATTTATTTGTGCTCTTATGCACTCTTAACTGGTAAGAGGTGAATTATTGGCTTATCTACAAAGAGTCAATGTGTACATAATACACATTATACCATTAAAAACTCAGAAGACACTACAAAAACTGCAATCATGTAAACCTTTCATGTAATGCTCCCCAATTCCTTTCTGTTTTTATTTTAGGAATGAACAATTACACTGCTATTTAAAAGTTTACCAGGTTGCCGTTCTGATAAACAATTGTTTCAGCTGCAAGCATTTCGGTGTACAACCAAGCACGTTTTGATATGAGGCGTGCAAGAGTCCTATAGTGATGGTCTGTCCAGTCCATCATTGGGGCAACACTGAAATACAAGCAACCAAAAACAAGACCAGAGCAGTTACATAAAATCAACAAATTAGCATGAGCTGATGGGAAAAGAAGAAAGGGAAAAAAAAAAAAAAAAAACAGAAGCACGCATACACACCTAAACCAAGGAGGAAGGTAGTGTTTGGCAACCATCACGGATTTACCATGTGACTGTTCGTTCTGTGTACGAGCAGAGAAGAACCTCGACCTGTTGAATTTCCAACGAGATGAACCTACTAACAATCTGCAACGGTTTGTGATGATATTAGAACTTATAGGAGTAGATGAAACTGCCAGGTAATATCGTGCAAACTTCATCATTCCTTTTAGTAAACCATAGTCTGCTCCTTCAGGCACCCCTCCATCAAATAAAACCATTTCTTATACTGTAACATAACAATTGGTGTAACCGTGCAGGTATATGCAAAAAACTTTTAGATCACGAAATCCCACCTGTATGAACTTTTGGAAGATTACATGCAAAGTGGGAAAACCATACAATATTACACACACCAATTACAAAACGAATTTTAAGAAAAATGCTTGCATTCTCCAAGTATGGCGACAAAAGCGAATATTCAATTATTAGTACGGTAACAAGTTTCAAATCAGCAGAGCCACTTATAAACCATAAACATTTTTCCCACTTCGAGAAAGGAAGTGCTTGAGGCATTTTATCAAACAGTATGCAAGCAAGCAAAAATTTCTAGAACGTTTAACATAAGATTATATCAAAGAGCATTCTAAAATTTACTTGGATAAAGAGAACAAAGACAAGAGTCCGATTCTTCCTCGGCCTTCGCGCCGGATCTCGGCGTCCACAGAATTTCGGAGCTGAGCCGCGAAGCCAAGGTGAAGTTTTCATGTTCAGAGTCTCAGAGATTCGTGTACTTCCATCAATAAGATTCCAACTTTTCACTCAATTTAGGATGCGTTTGGATGAGCAATTGCAAGACTAATTTTTATTGCATCTGATTTTTGCATATAAAGACTAATTAGTGTAAAATTACTCCCTGTTATAATTATAAGAGTCAATTAACTAATTTGAGGAGATTAAAAAATAAATTAAGTTAATTATTTGTAATAATAAACATTGTCTTTCTTAAAATATCATTAAATCAAGTTTATTAGTTAGAATTACCATTATTAGAGGGATTATCTTGGAAAAGAATACATAAATATGAGAGACAAAATGAATTGAAATCTTATAATTAAGACCTCAAAAAATTTAAATGAGACCTTATATTAAGAATCGGAGGTCGTATGATTTATCTTTACATTATTGTTTATAAAAAATCAGTTTAAAAAATTAAAACTTGTTTAAATGAATTATAAAAGTAAGTTTGATGTAAAATGATTAAAAATGACATAAAATTTTATACAAGACTTAATCGACTAATCTAAAAAAGATTAAGAAAATTATATAAATTCTTATAAATATTTATATTTATCATTTTTTTAAAAATTAATAATTTATTTAGCATTTTTATATGTTCAAGTTAATTTATTAGAGTCTTATCTTAAGGAGCAACAGAAATATATCATACATATACGATTTGATAAATTTTAGAAAAAAATAATAAATTAAATTAGAACATACTTATATCACATTACTTATATTTATTGTATGAAGTTCTCCAATCATATATAGCAATTTGTCTTGTTTTTTAAATATTAGCATTTAATTATAAATTCACATGAAACAAAAAAGAACAATGTCCATACATAATTGGAGAACTTGATATAATAGATATAGCAATTTGACCTAAGTTTTTTTTACCAATTAATCAAATTTTATTAATCAATTGTTTTCTTCTAAAAAAAACCATCAAATTATTGGGTTATAATAAGACCCACTTAAATATCCTTATTTTCTGTCCCACGGGAGAAGCTAAAAATTTAAGCTTCCAGCCACATCTGACCTTTTTTTCCCAGAAGTTGGTTGTACTAAAAACAACCTAAACAACCCACAATCTCCAAACCAACTTCAAACCAGTATTGCACAGGTTAAAGGTACGTTCCTCGTTTAAACGCCAATAAAGAGATAATTATAAAAAAAAACATGCAAAATAAATTAAGAACATATTACTTTCAGTTTTAATTAAAAAAACCTAGTTGATTAATTTGAGAAATTTAAAAAAGAAAGTAACCAAAACAAAATTCTTTTCACATACATATTTCGTACTCTATAAAATCACTTTTAAAAAGTTAATCCAAATACCCTCAAAGTTAAAAAATACTTAATTATAACATATGTTATATGACATATCTAACTTATATAGATATATATATTATTGGCTATATATATTAGTTTACAAGTCAAGCAAGTCAATTTGAAAAAAAAACATAAATATAAGTACTTTAAATTAATTTATTTAACTTTTTTAAATTTTTTTAAATTAGCTAACTAATTTTTATATTAAAAACCAGAAGTCGTATTAAAAATTTAAGACAAAATATATTTCATCGTTTGTATGTTAAAATATTAATCTGTTTGGTTTAACGGAAAGGAGGGGAGGGGAGGAGAGGAGGGTGAAGGTGAGGGGAAGGCTATGAGTGTTGTTTGGTTGGAGGAGAATGGAGGAGATGAAACGTTTCCTATTTGGTTCAGGAGAGGAGAGGAGAGAAGGAAAACTAATTATAAGTTGACAAATATATCCTTATTTTTTATTATTTTATTTCTATATTTATATCAAAAATATTATTTTTTTCAATTTATGAATATAAAAAAACAGTTATCTCCCATGTATAAAATATTTATATACTTATAAATATATAAATATCATTAAAAATATTATATCATCATATCAAATATATGTGTCATAAAAATATATACTTGTCATATTATATTAAGAAAAATAGTACAATCATGATAAAAATATTAGATGATCATTATTAAATATCATTTGAAAATGTTTTTACTAAAAAGGATAAATTTGAAATTTAAAAAGAATATTTGCTGAAAGAGTTAAACAAAGTTTTTTTTATTGAAAAGGATAAACTTGAAATATTTTAAAACTGAAATGCGTAATTTAGTTACGGTGAAACATAGTATTTCTCTCCTCTTCAAAAAAAACTCCAAATTTAAAAAAAGTAGAAAAAGAGGAGAAAAGCATTAAAGACAAAAAAATTTTCCTCTCCTACTCTCCATTTTTCAGAACCATATACAGTTTCTCATCCCCGCCCTCCGCTTTTCTTCCAAAACCTTCCAAGTTCCAACCAAAAAGCGTGTAAAGGGAGACTCTCATGAAGGGTTATTTTGTTTCTTGCTACTTTAACTTAGTTAGGATCCTTATGTGTCATTTTACTCGCATCTTCTTTGTCACTTTTCTTCTTCGTCCGTTTGTATCTGCAGTTTGGCACACTGACTTCCTACCGTTACTTTGCGGTAGGGGTGCTCACGAGACGGGACAGGACCGGGACAGGCCCGTCCCGGTGAACAGGGACGGGACAGGGTTTTAGTCCCGTGTCCCGTTCCCTCCCCTTTTTTTTTAAAAAAAATTATAATTTTTTATATGAAATTTTTTTATGTTATAATGCTTATTTTTGTTAGGCTTCTAAAGATAAAAACATTATAAAAATATTATGTAAAAAACTCAATTATATAGTATAAAAAATGTGTAAAAATAATACTGTAAAAAAAACACTATATAATGGCTTTATGAATTATTTTATTGAGGAAGGAGATATTGTTGAGATAATATTACAACTAAGAGTTAAAAATCACTATAAAAATAATTATTATTATTAATAAGTAAATTGAATAATCTAATAATAATTATTAATAAATAATTTTTTTTAAAAAAAATATCCGGGACGGGACAACCCCGTCCCGCGTCCCGTCCCGTCCCAGTCACTGTCCCATCCCGTACTTGTCCCATCCCGAAATTTTTTTTGTCCCGTCCCGTCCCGTCCCGAACTCACCGGAACCGGGACGGGACGACCGGGACGGGACAAATTGAACACCCCTACTTTGTGGTGGCGGCTGATGCATAACGGCTGCATGACAAGATTGGAAAGATTAATGGGATTGCTTGGAACACATTAGAAAGGAACAAAATAAAAGGATAAAATGAAAATTGGTTATTTTGACAAATAGAAAGCACCCTCCAATTTTAAGCATAGGACCTATTTTTATGTTTTTTTAATCATCAATATAAAATCCCTATCTAGTTTTTTCCTCAAATTTATTATTGTTTTCAAACTATCTATATTAATTATATATGTTAAACAAATTTATAGTTTCACCAAAAATGATTAGAAAGGACATTTAAAAAAAACCTTGATCTTGATAATATTTGTTTTTTCCCCCCTGTTAGTGAGGTAATCCTACCATTTTTTACGGAAAATTCTACAAAAAAAATTTGAAAATTACTAAACCCTGAATTAGGATTGTTTTTAACAAGATTTGACTACATTTAACTTGTAACCAATAGCTCATTTTTGCATGAATTCTTGATTTGATATTAGTAATTTTCATAATCTTTTCGTGAGATTTTTCCTTCTTATTTCCCGTTCTTCAAGCAGAGATGCTAAGAGAATTAGCTTTTTTGGAGTTCAGGCTTTTTGATCATTTTGTAAGCTGGAAGCACACATATCATATCACTACCAAGTGTATAGAAAATAAACCTCGTAATTGCTGGTGTGAAATGGAATTACATTCTTTTATTAAATATGATTAAGAAAGGTGTTTGTGTGTCTGTACACATGCTTCTAAAGCTACTTGATTAGCTAACACACTAACTACCATTTTGAAGCAATGAGCACAACACTCAGTAAAAAAAGTGGTCTTATCATGAATTTTATATTTGTGGGTGATGTGAAGCTTATAGCCTGAGATGGTAATTGATTTCGATGCCAATCAATAGTGATATTTGGAAATGTGTTGGGTGAGTCTCTTTTGACAATACTCATGAACATGTAATATCAAAATCTAAGCTATGAGCTTATGCCTTGCCGTCTATACATCAGTAGCCTTTGAATTACTATTTTCTCAACTTGAGTTCATTAGATTTGATTTTAGAGCTGTTATAATTGATCGTTTGCACGCGGTTAAAAAGTGTTATCATCACAATTATACATTAGTAATGCATAATCGTGATGATAATTTTATTAGTTTTATAATTACGACTGAAAGTAATATATTATAGTGATGCCAACATCAAGTTATTGTTGAGACTTATGGCCAGGTTGAAAATTTTTTGTTTGGACTTTTTATTTGTATTTTTTGAGGTTATATGAGTTTTATTAGGTAGGGTGGGCCTTGTGGCCTGATCACTTTAAGTTTAGGCTCAATAGCATATTTTTGGTTCAAATTTCTCCCAATTCAGCAAAATGTACTGAAGTCATCTGATAGTATCAACTTATTTAGTACTCTTTCGGTTCTTAATATAGGATTCAATTACTAAGTTGGTTTTGGTCCTAAATATAAGATCCATTTCTCATATTTATCAATTTTCTCTAAATTACCCCTATGGATGCTCCATCAACCATAATCAAGTAGAAGATAGAGAGGGGTATTAAGAAAAATGATTATGGTATTTTAGGAAAAACATGTCACAATTTTTATAATTAACTAACTTACTTAACTTTCTTAATCTAATCAAATTAGTTAAATGGGTCCTATATTAAGGACCAGAGGAGTAGTACATAAAATGAAGAGAAACAAAATTAAAAAGAATAATTTAATTCTAAAAATATAATTTAATATAAAATGGCATAAAATGATACCTTTATTTGCAAATTTACCACCAAATGAAGGCCTCAATTTCTTCATCTACCCAGTCTCCAAACTCCCAACTGCAAGTAGAACTTTGTTTTGGACGATGGGTCCGAGAATTTTTGAAAAATGGGCCTGACGTTTTTATTGGGCTTCTGTTTTGGGCTCATTGAAGCCCATGACTGAACGTACTTCTCGCCTGTCGTGATTGATATCCTTATCTATCATAATCCTTTGTTCCTATTTCCGCCTTCGCCCTGAGACGCTCACAGCGGCCACTCTTCCCTCGTCCCGTCTCATGACACTTATATTTTTATTTTTATTGCTTTTTAAAAAAATTATTAAGGCGAAGTAATTTTAGGGGGACGATCCCCTAAACATCAAAATTCAAATCTAAATCCCTCAATATGGCATTTCACGTTGCTTGCCCAATTACATGGTTACTTCTCTTCTCGCGCCTTCTCTACAATATAAACTCTTGCTCTTTATCTCCCTCTTCTCCTTTTCATTTCCATCTCACAAAGTTTCCATTTTTCTGTTTTATTTTGGTGTTTCAGTCGCCGAATCTGCTTCTGCTCGCTAGGGTTTCCTCGCGCCCTGCATACATCGAAGGCCAAGCATGAGTTCCTGGACGATGTGGCAAGAATCGATGAGTTTCTCAAGGACCCTTTGGGAATTAGGGCTCCAGAAAGGGAACGGACCGTGCAAGTCGTGGTCCCTAAGGTTGTGCCGCCGCCGCCGCCTCCTCAGCGGCAGTTGCAGTCAACGGCGGCGGCTGATGGGGTCCCGGTTGTTGATGAGGTGGACGAGGCAGTGTCAACTAAGGCTAAAAGGGTCGCGTTGCAGCGGAAGGGGGCTGCCGCGATGATTGCTGCCGAGGAGTACGCCCGTCAGTTTGAGTCCGGGGATGCGGTGGTGAGGTTTTGGGGGCGATTTCTGGGTTGATTTTTTCGTTAGTGTTTGGATTGTTAATGTTGTAGCTTTTGCTTACGTTTCTTGAAATTTAGCGGGCTAAAATGTGAAATTTGATTTTCTTTTTTGTCCACCACGTGTTCTGACTAATTTGATTTCCTTGCACTCAAATCTTGACTGATGGGAGTTTACAGAAGAATTATACATGTGGGTGAGAGGTTCTATAATTTTAGTAATTTAATTTCGATGCTGACAATCCAATGGGTGGGGCAGAGTAGGCGTTCTGTTTTGGCCTATTAAATTTCTTATTTTGCTTTGGTCCTCGACATGCTGAAGAGGGGAAAAAGCTTGATACTTTTTTTTTTTTTTTTGCATTGAATGTGTCCTGTTAAAGTTGAAGAATGGAAACTTGTAGTCACTATCTGACATTAGTAGTATTTTTTATGCCCCTTCTGATTTCAAAATGGTGGAATAAATGATCTTGCATGCAATTTTAAGAGACTTCATATAAGCTTAAGTCGCATATGTTAAATTTTTAATGTGTGTAATCAAACTCTTATGTGCTATAGCGTATGGAATGCTTTCTTCTTTTTAATTAATGTGATTATATATATAAATAGGACGCATCAGGAAATCTTGCTGGAGAAGAGCATGGGAATTTGAATGTCAAAGTCTTTTGCCGAATGTGCAATCGTGTTGAAAATGAAGGGAGTGAAAGGGCTAAAAAAATGCTTTCATGCAAAAGTTGTGGCAAGAAATACCATCGGGGCTGCTTAAGAAGTTGGGCTCAACATAGAGGTAAGAAGATATATCTGCCCATATCCTAACACGGTCCAGCTTTCATTTATTACCATTCACCAAGTATTTATTGTTGATTCTCATTCTCTGGATCTTTATTTTAGATTTATTTCATTGGAGTTCATGGACTTGTCGTGCTTGCCGAATTTGTGAGGTAATACGTGATGGGCAGTACTGGTGAGCTTGTCTTTTTTTCATGTTACCTTGTATCAGAGACTTGTTTGTTTTTGACTTTGTAGGTGAAAAATGATTGTTTGCTCCCATAATCTGGATTTTTTACTGTTTTGCTGTAATATTTTCATGTTACCCTGGATGGAATGAAATCATGTTTGACCCTCATTGACACCAAGTTGAATATTTAATCCTTGTTTGATTCAAACCATGTAGCCTACGTCACCTAATGGGATAAGGCTTCTTGTTTTCAGCTTGATGAAGTGGTATTTGTGCATTCTAAACAGCCTGAGTATGCAGCTCGGATTTTTAGTTTTGCTTATGTAACTATCACAGCGGAGGTGAAATTTGGATGTTTAATATAAATAAAACTAGAGGTATAAATTGTTTTCATCACTGTAGTTGAATTAGGAGATCTATTTTACCATATAATGCGAGTTATATTTTATATTGGCTTGGTGGTGCACATGCTGATGCATCTTTGAATGAATTTGTTATGGATGATTCTTCAATTTTAATTTAAAATTATTATACAGTGCAGTACTAGACATTGATTGAATTATGGACGTGAAAATATAGCCATGAAAAATTTTACACTCAGCAATGTTCTTCTGTCCATGTTATCGGACAGTGGTTCTATTGGGGAAAAATGTGATCAGACAGTAAGATTACTTACGAGTGATTGTTGTGGCAGGCTGGTGTTGTTGTTGTTCCCTCTCTGTGCCACATCCTGTTATTGTGCTAGTTTAAAGGGTTTATAATTACTCTCATGTTCCTGCTTTTGAAGTTGCATAGACAATGATATCAATTGCTGCCTTCTTCATTTTGGTTTGTTACAGCTCTTAAATGATTAATTGAATATCGGTGATTCTTAGCAGTTAAGTGGCCAGTGCTCTGATGTTGCAATATTTTTTTTGTTTTGTTTTTAATGCTAGTCTTATGATCTATCTGTTTCCACCAGGCTTGTAGAAGGACAGGAGATCCAAGTAAGTTCATGTTTTGTAAAAGGTGTGATGGTGCTTATCATTGTTATTGTCTACATCCTCCTCACAAGGTAGAGTCTGCATCACATATCACCAACGATCTCAATATCTAGTTATATCATTTAATCTGTGCATTATGGATAATGCAGAATGTTAGTTCTGGGCCTTATTTGTGCTCAAAACATACAAGGTGTCACAGCTGTGGATCCAATGTTCCTGGAAATGGTCTAAGTGTGAGGTAGCGATTTGCCTTTGTTTTATACTTCATTTCTGGCATTCCAAACGTTTGTTCTTATGATTAAACCCTTTTGTCATGACTAATTTACCATTTGAGACACACATTTTAGTGTATAATATCGTACTTTACACTCTTTACAACTTGAGCCACATAATTGACTTCCTGCAGAATTTATAGATTAGTGGATTAAATAGGACAACTAAACAAAAAAGAGTAAATAAATTGAAAAAAGATATCCTTTTAAACTCGTGGATATCAAAGACTGAAATTGACAATGATATATTTAGGGGGTGGTTTGTTTTAAAAGTGATTTCACGGTATACAAAGTAAATCCATGAGAGTAGTTTTGTCTTGATTTGTGTGAAAGCATTAAAAGTGCTTTTTCTTAATTCCAAACACGCCCTTAGAAGCCAAATTGATAGTTAAAACTCTGTCAACTTGTGAAGTATCTGATGGGAAACATTATTAGGGTTAGGATTGTTTGGATTCTTTGTTTTATGTAAATTAAGATATTTTAATCATCTAGATTATTTTTTAGATTTAATTGTCTTGAATCAGGACTTTTCTTTTATTTAAATAAAGATTCAGAATTTGAGTAGCTTAGATTAACTAGGATTAGGACTAGGACTCTACAAGTGGCCCTATGGTTATGGGATTAGATCTGTTGGCTTATCTAAGTATTGAATGAATTCTGAGTATTTTTCAGTTTTCCCCTCAAGCTTTCTATATCTTCGCTCCCTTTCTTTCTATCTCCTTCTCCCTCCCCCTTTCCCTTTATTGTTTTTCATCAAGGTCACAGAGTCCAGTAGTTAGTACTTGATGCTGTCTGAGAAATTTAAAGGAGGACAAGTCGCATTGTTATTTTACACACAAATTTCCCTATCTTATTATCATGTTTTTCATCATATACATTCTCCAAAGTTTATAAGAATACTCTGGTTTATGTATCTATTACGTTTTTATCCTGTTGGGTAGTTAGTGGTTTTTCTTCCTGCAGATCCTGCATGTTCAAATTGAGACCTGGACTTACCTTTTTTTTTTTTTCCCAAAATTTTTTAGGTGGTTTCTAGGATACACATGCTGTGATGCTTGTGGAAGATTGTTTGTGAAGGGAAACTATTGTCCTGTTTGTCTGAAGGTACTGATCGTTGGTTTTGCTATTATCTTCAGAAACAGGAGTTGGAACATGAGTTCTGAGTCAAATTTACCTTCGGTCCCTTTCTGATTGAATCACTTTCAAAATGTTCAACTATGACTATGTAAAGAGGCCATTTGATTATCGATCCTCAATAAGTCTGAGGACTCTGGTGATGCTGTATGATGTATGAAGTATCAGATATGAATTATTTGGTCTGATTGATTCTTGAATTAAAATGTTAATTTCATTGGGTAAATAATCCATTCAAAATTACCACGGGGTAAGCACATGGAACAGTTTTGGTAGGAATTTTGTTGACATTATTTTGGTTTACTTCTCTAAGGTACTTATCTGCTGGATTCTTATGTAATTTTTAGGATTCTTGAACTTAGCTATAGGTTATACATTCTCATTTATCCTTGATTTATATAGCAAATGAAGTGTGTGAAGCACTTTGTATACAGACATTAACCTTTTTGAAATATTTCTTTGTAGTTTGACATCGGGTTCTATACAGCTTTTCCTCCATCCTGCCGTCTTTGTAAAATATGAAGTTGTGTTTGCATAACTAAATATTTCTGGTTTTAAGTTTTTGGCCACCTTTTCATATCTATAACTGATTGTTTTTGACTTTGATGCGGACTGGGATAGTTATAGGCTCAAGAAAAAGCATATGGGCTGGGAATAAATTAGAAAGTGGACTGATTTCATTGGGTTTTTTTGTAGGTCTATAGAGATTCAGAATCAACACCAATGGTTTGCTGTGATATTTGCCAGCGTTGGGTGCACTGCCAGTGCGATAATATAAGGTTAGGTTACCCATATTAACCTTAGAATGTTGTGGAGATCCCCTGATTTTGCTGTGTAATATTTGCAGTTCCAGATATATATTTTGATTGATGGGCTGTTGCATTTTTTGGGTCTATACATGCCTGTCCACAGGCAGTGGTTATTCTTATTAATATTTGATGTAACAAATAGATTCTTGTGTTTAAAAGTACTATTTTATCTATTTTCAAGTTGGAATAACTAGTTCGGTGTATTTATTCATGTCAAAATGCTAGCAATGATGTTATAATATGTTGTAGTTTGATAGTTTTCATCCTTTCGGTCCTAATATTTTATGGTAGTGAGTGGATTAGTTATTTAATTTTCAGTGCGCAATCATGTATTTGAAGGTTATTGAGGAGTCAACGCATAAAAGGAAATTGTTATCGTTATTGTTGTAGATAGGAAGTTGTGAGCTTTCTCTTGTGAGGCACAGCTTGTTCAGTATTTGCAGCGTATCTTTTGTTTTTCCTTTCTACAGCTACTGCCTTGAGTTGTCAGTATTTGCTATTTTGCCTTTTTTTTGCAAAGCACCATCTTTATTGTCTTCTCAGTTCAACGGGCTTCTTGAGGTTGTTTATTGATAGAAAAGTTTTGCAGTGATGAAAGATATCTTCAATTTCAAGTGGATGGGAATCTACAGTACAAGTGTCCTACATGTCGTGGGGAATGTTATCAGGTATTTGGTATGCCTTGAATGGGTCTCCTTAGTGCCTTTCGCGGAAGGAACTCATTGCAATGGAGTATTTATAGTTTGTGTCTATTGCAGGTCAAGGATCTCGAGGATGCTGTCAAAGAACTTTGGAAGAGAAGAGATATTGCTGACAGAGATTTAATCGCCAGCTTGAGAGCTGCAGCTGGTTTACCAACTCAAGAAGAAATATTTTCTATTTCACCGTATTCAGATGATGAGGATAGTGAGCCTGTAAAAGCAAAAAGTGAATCTGTGCGATCGTTTAAGTTCTCTCTGAAGAATTTCTCTGATCACTCACCAAAGAAGACTAAAGATTATGCAAAGAAATGTTCAAGTAAAAAGTATCCCAAGAAAAGGGACTATCAGACTAGTAAAACTGATCCAAGTTTGGAAGGACATAGTGATGTCAAATCTGTGCATAGTTTGGATGATGATATCCAATCCCAGAGACATGAAGGTCCTGATGTTTATTCTTCACCTGCTGGTGGAAGCCTGAGTCAAACTGAAGGTTATGCTAATCAGCCAGGGACTTTGAAACAGAAGTTTGTAGATGAGGTGATGATCAGTGATGAAGAGAGAAAACCTAGAGTTGTTCGAATTAAGAGCAGTAAGGCTCAAACTCTTGATAGTGAAGAGGATACTGGAAAAAGTGGTGATAAGAATCAGAATGTGAAGGGAAAGAAGTTGGTTATAATTTTGGTCCACGGAAAATTAACATGACTAATTCTCCACGGTCTGATACTTCAAGTTGCCAAAGAGATCAAGATCTTGTCAGCACCAATGGTATGTATCTCTATGAAGTTTAATCCTTTTTCACGTTTTGTTCCCTAATAACTTAAGAATGGAAGACTTTAGGACATTGTTAATGAAAGTCGGTTATGGTCAAGTTCTTATTTAGATTTGCTTCCCATGTGCATGCTAATAGCTAACTATTTCTTACACATTAACATGCCTGTTATTACATTTAAATGAGTCCAAATTTATGTTCTTGAATTTTAGATAGTCCCCCTCCCTGGTTTTTTTTTATTTTTATTTCCTTGTGTGACTTTTTTGGCTCAAATTTCGTATCAGGCAATGAAGATATTAGCCAATCAGGGAAAGGAGACAAGTCTATGTTAGACAGACATGATGGCACAGCTAGAAATGCTGATGGTAAAGGTAGGGTTTGGTTACAAATATTTGGGTTTTATTTCTGCAACACATTTTCTGTAGAACTTTCTGTTATACCATGGGTATTTGGAGATCTATTTCATTTTACCTTAGTTTCCTAAGAGAAATAATAACTTCAGTACATGGAACTTGCAGGAAATAGAGTTGATTCTCGGCAATCAAAAGATTCAAAGGCTTCAGGAAGAGAAGGAAATTTGATAAAGCCTGCAAAAATTAAGTCAGAAGTTTCCGAATTAAACTCAGGCTCCATTAGGAGCAACATTGCTGATGGCAGTGAATCTGGTCCCAATGAGCGAACTAGAATTTTGATTGGAAGGCGTCGTAGTGAGGGAATGACTGGTCAAGACGGAACTGTACAAACTATGTCACAAGGTGAGAGGATGTTTTTGGGGAAGCAGTCAGAAGGCAGGTCTGATGCAGATGAGACAGATGACAATGCTAATCATACACCATCACATTCTTTGCCAAAAGACTCTAAACCTTTACTGAGATTGAAATTTAAGAAACCTAGCATTGAAAGTCAAAATTCTCTTCACCGTGAGGATGAGAAGATTACAATCAAGGGACAGAGGTCAAAAAGGAAGAGGCCTTCACCTTTTATGGATAAAATGTCGAACAATGAGGATGAAGATGTAGCACAATCCCATCAAGATGGTACAATGGATGAAATCATGGGTGCTAATTGGATATTGATGAAATTGGGTAAAGACGCCATTGGAAAGAGAGTTGAAGTCCATCAGACGTCTGACAATTCTTGGTTAGTTTGTTCTCTGCCTTTGGAAGTTCAGGCCAACCAAAAAAAATAAAAAAACTTGAAGTTGACTTGGCATACCCTGAACTTTTTTGGTCCAAACTGTGAAGATCTTTTTTCCTTTGCATTTTTTATTTGCCCTTTTTATTCTCTAAGCATATGAGTTTCTAGATGTAAAAAGAAGCAAAAAGAGTATTATGTACACATAATTATGTGTTATTCCTTGCAAACCATATATATTGGGCATCTTTTTATTTAAAAAAATGAAAATTTGATATGCCTGCCTGTAATGATTCAATCAGTAGAATTCTTTTCCGTTAGAAATTTGTCTTGCTTGCATGAGCACAATTATCCTTAAAGTTTGATGTGCATTACAGTTAACGTGTTCTTTCTCTTTTTATCCAGGCACAAGGGATCGGTCACTAATGTAATTGAAGGAACTTCAAAGATATCTGTTACCTTAGAGGATGGCAAGGTGAAGACCTTGGAGCTCCGTAAGCAAGGAGTCCGTTTTATTCCTCAAAAGCAGAAGAGATCAAAAGCTTGAAACGCTCAACCATTTCATTCTTGTTTATTCTTTAACGTGGAGACTGTCCATTCTTTTGATTTGAGAGGCAGCTTCATCTTTATGGGGGGCTCTTACTTATACTATTTGTAATCCTTGCCGTTCAGTGCTAGATGTGCCGCTGATATTTGGCTGAAGCACTTTCTTCTGGAACTAATTCAGTTTTCCGTGAAGAAACACGCTGCTTCAACTGAGGCCCCTTTTACAACTGCAAAATTTCATCCAGGGTTAGAGTTGTCTCATTTTTTCCCCTTACATGTATCTTATTTCAGGATGTAGTTTCCACATCTGATGTATAGGTCACCTTATTGCTGTAGAATGGAGATTTTTTTTTTTTGGTTGGGATGATTCTGTAGAATGAAGACGGAGTGTCAGATTTATGGCTTATGTTGCTAGTTGTATTGTGCACCAGAGTCTTGGTGAGCTGAGATATTACTATTGGGAAATTGAACTGCTTCAGTTTGTCCTACCACCGGTAGTGGGTAGTAGGTGTTTCATACAAGTCTCAATATCCGTTTATTTCATGGAGATTTGAATTTTGGTTGTCTTCTTTTTGTGGCCAATCTATTTACTAATGTTTGGAAGCCTAATTTAAGAATTAGTAAACCAACTTCTCATATTGATTACTCAATATATTAATATTGATCATTAGATAACTTTTCTTATTCATAATATAGCTTTAGAAAGGTTTTCTTTTCTTTTTTGAAACTTCAAACAGTTACCTTACTTAGTAACTAATCATTTTGATAAGGACATTCCTCAAGTCCTCATCTTATTAATCCCCACATTTCTTTCATAGACTTCCGAAGCTATTAATACAATTACATTATTTTTAACCATAACCCTATGATTGGCCCTGATATATATATTTACATAATCTTAAACACTTGAAATATCCTAGTACTTTGTGACTCCAAATATTTGAGATACCATGCTATTTCATATATTAACTAGTAACTCTTAAAAAAAAAATTCTCATATTTATATACTCCATAGGTAAATGGGTATCATTCCTAATCTCTTTTGTCCCAAACAATTTTTCTTAATAAATTCTAAAACTCCTAAAAGAGTTTCTCTAATGTTTATTCAATTTCAACACCTAATCTATTTTCAAATCAATTCAACCATCTCCTATTAATGGCGATACTTAATATTTCGCACTCATTAATTCATCTAACCATATATGAACTGTATGGCTTCTTTGCTAAACTCATTTAAGTACTTAACACCTTTCATCCCATGAGAAATCATTTAGTGCTTTAATCTGAAAATTTTCTTCAGATTTAACTTAATCCCACTTGAACACTATAACTATTCATCTATCCATTACCTATAGATCCTTAAACACACCGATATCCATCAATATTAATTCAATTTCATCCTTTTACACCCATGGTCATTAATCCACCCATTAAAATTTCCATCCACCATTTAGAAACCTCAAGCAAACCTCAAAAATCAAATTTCAAGTCAATTCCTAGCTTCTAAAACCTCAGGCTCAAGATCATAGTTTTAAACCTTTGTTTCATGGTCTCTAAACTAGTTTAATAACTTAGAATACTTGTTTAGCATTCAAAATACCAAACAGCACTCTCTTTTTTTCCCAGTTAATCTTAAAGTAGCCTTTGGCCTCTCCCCCCTTGTGTATTCGGCCCTCTCTTTAAATCTGAAATTTCTTGCTTGGGGGGAAAAATGTCCCAACCTAAACTTGAAACTTTAAACCCAAACACTCCAAATGCTCATATATAACAGCAACTTCACACCAATTCTTAACTTCCAATGTCACTCGTCGCATCACACGCATAATTAAATGCCTACTTTCTCCTGTCACTTTTCTGAACTTTTCCAGCATTAAAACTATCAAGTAAACCGGTCCTCAAGCAAACTTTTAATCATCTACATTATTTGGTCAGCATTTAACAACATAGGGCAGTGAATTCCAATCAGATTCAGCTTTTACACTTTCTGCTTCCCTATTCTGTAATTATTTTTCCAGCTTCAATAAAGTTATTTAAGTCTTTATTTTAAAGTCTCTAAACAAGATTTCAACATCTATAGGCAATGATTCAGTATATATAAACACGAACCAGTATAAACCAAATCGATTTGGACACTAAAGAAACTGAAGCCTCACATTACGACAAATCTGGAAATTATCCAGGTTCAACATACATTTTTAGAACCAGCCTCAATAATCTCAAAAGGCAAAATAAGCACCACCCAAGCTTATATATTTATTTACCTATATCTTCCTCTCTAAAACCAGTGAACCCGATGCCATTTTCCTCTTATCCCCGTTTTGGTTATCACTAAACAGAGCAGCAATTGAACATGCAAGAACAATAAACCACATGCAACCCCATTTGCCACTTATGCCCAACCTTATCTCAGAAATTTCGAAGCTTTGATACCAAATAATCAGTCCCCTTGTTTCAACAATTAAACAAGCAAATGGAAAAAAGACTGCGATTAGCCATGTTCAATTTCACCTTAGAAACCATGGTTTTAGTGGTTTTCTGTTTTCTCGTTAATCTCTCTATCGTGTAAACTCTCAAATTAATTAACTAAATTAACCCTATATAGTATGGAGGTCAACCTAGGTGGGGGCTTTGTTAAAAGTTTGAAAATCTTTTTAATTAAGAAAAACATGATGTAGAGAAGGAAGGAGTGGAAAAGAAAATTGATTGATTTGTTTAAAAAAAATGAATTGACAAAAAATAAAAAGAAAATAACAATAAGTAAAGGAAAGCAAAAGGAATGAAGACTTTATCAGAATGATGTACTTCCCGAGAATATTGATGAGTGGCTATCACGATTCAAAAGGATGAGGAGTTTGTATACAAATAATTACTAAGTCAAAAGAAAAAACCCTAGATAACATCTAAGTTGTGATTAATTAATTAATAATTATATCTAGAGAGTTAGCATATAATCATCTTTCAATTAATCATTTAAAAACCACTTGACTTGTGAATTCAATTAAACAATTATATCTTGTTCCTTGAAGAGAGTTATCTATAAAAAATCCTCGAGTATGAACTACTTATGCAAATCAAGATAGAAATCTATAAAGATAAACACTCATAGAATCATGAGAAAACCGAAAATATATTCATTAAAAGTTTCAAAATATAATTGTTCAACTAAAACACAAATCAAGTATCAGTTCACGAAAGAAAGCAAAACCTTAACTCATGGATTGGAATATGAAAACTAACAAATTCCCCAATAGAAACAAAAACTCAAGTCACATCATCTTGTTCTTAGGAACAAAGAGGACTAGCAGCACATATGACTAGATGGCACCATAATGATAAAAAGAAAATAATAAAAAGAAGAATGTAAAACAACTAGACACAAAGGAAGCCAAGTGTATGCTTGTGCTTATGTAGTGTAGATGGTTTTGTTCTTCTCCAAGGCTCCTTTAATCTCCTTTTATAGCTTTTGAATTTGTCTTTGTTGGATGAGGAAACTATTGAGTCTTCTAGCTTGATCTTTTATCTTCTTTTATCTTATAATCTTGATAGAACTTTAAATTTGAATTCTCTTAATTTGGTGTGATCTTCATGACAACCAAAGGAAAGAGTTTTTAAATTCAAATGATGTTGGATAAAAGAATAATATTTCACATTTGAATAAAGATATGGTGGTAAGATAAATTGGGGTTCCGGTTTAGAAAGAGGATAAAGATGATAATGTGGATATTTGGAAAGTTAAATGGATAATGAATATATGAATAAAATATTTATTCAAATTCAAAATACGATAAAGGAATTATCCAGAAAGAAATTGATTATTCAAGCGCTTTAATTTATAGTGGAACATAAGAGATATTCTGGCTAGATAATTTTCAATTAGATAATTGAAAATTTTCTCTTTTAATGCCAAGTGACTACTACAAATGTAGTTTCCATGGAATCTATGTTTTGCTTGACAGGATATTCCATATAATCAAGGTAGAGATACTTTTTAAAAGGAAAATTATAAAAATATAATAAAAACACACTTTTAAACAGTTAATTTATATAATTTTCTTAATTCAAAATATGAGTATCTTTTGTATTTTAAACCCTTAAAACATTATAAAATCCCTTAATTGTATATAAAAAATATATTATAAAATAGGAAGATATCACTTGCCTAGAGGACAACACGTCCAGCATCCACAACATAGTTTCAAGAAGTCCTTTATTCATTTCACGATCTATAAAAGTGGACTCTGCATCTCGTACAGTTTCAAGAAGTCTAACACATCCGCTAAGCTAGGACTTTTGGCACTTTCTTGGGCTCTTGAACAGCAACACCTCCCTCTTCAATGATTCAGTTTCTGCCAACTTCAAGGAACACGACTTATTTGGGTGTACATTTTCAGCCTTCATTCTTTTTCTAAGCCCACAAGCGGGCGTTTTGGCATTGATGTATGCTTGAGTCAGAATTTCATAAGGCCTGAGATGGCCTCTGTAACCACTTTGCCTCATTCTAAAAAGCCACTTCTCAGTATTATGTCTATCTCCAAGCTTTGCATACAGTTCCCTGGCATATAAAAATGTGGTGAACATTGGTCTCACTCTCCTCCTCCCTGAAGTTTTATCTTCAACTACCTTGGTTAAAATTGAATCTACTTTCCCCACATCTGCATCTCCCACATAGAGCCTTACTAGTCCATCCCTAATCAGAGGGCCAACCCAGCCTTTAACATCCACAATTCGATCTAGAAACTTCTTGCCCTCAGATATCTTGTTATTCTAAACATAAACATCTAAAAGATCAGTATAAGTCTTGGATGGGACTTTCTTCCACTTTTCCAGCATCATTTCAAAAACTGCTTCGGCCTTTTCAACTTTGCCCAATGCTATGGCAGCAAGGCACTCATTCATGGTAGGGTCCAATTTACAGACAGTCCAAATTCTACTCACATCATCAGCCCTTCCAAGAGAAGCATAGAGGGATAGTAGCGTCATCCTTCCACCAATTAAGGTTCTTGTGTTTCCTCTTTCAATTTCATCCACAATAACTAGTGCTTTATCTTTCAACCCTTTAGATATAAGGTGAACAGAAACGATTGTCAGGACGTGAATATCAAGTTGCAGACCTTGAGACTTCATAGCCTCAATCTCCTGCTCCATCCCCACTGTGTCCTTCAACTCACATTTTAGAGCTATGAGGATCCTGTATATGAGACGAGATGGCTTCAAATTTTCCTCCTTCATTAATGGTAAGATGTCAGCTATTTTACTTCTATCAATAATTTTATACAGAACGATCATTTGATTGTAATCATATGTAGTGATGGGCAAAAATGGCTCCCTCATTTTCAGAAAAACTGCCTCTGCTTTTTGTCTATTGACAGCACGGACACAGTGAGCTAAAAGGGTTTTGTACAATAACATACCTCGCCAAGAGTCTGGAACTTTATTCAGGTACTTTTCAGCTGCATCAAGTCCTTGGACCTTGGCAATCAAACCAATACAAGAAGCATGATCATATTCGCTAAGCTCAAAATGCTTAAAAGTGCCCAACAGGTCTGAAAATTGCAAAACCAAAAAAAAAAAGGAAAAGAGAAAAGGGAAAAGGAAAAGGGAAAAAAAGATCACAGTAGAATTAGGTCTAAGCATATGTTTACAATGCAGAGGGCTGACAGAAGTGGGGTCAAAAAACTTAAAAGAAGCACAGAAATATCAATTACCAAGACTAACTCCTGCAGGCATTAGAGATTAACATAGACTGCATCACATTCAAAAAGTAGCACAGACCATTCTAGAATCAACCCTATCTGCCAAATCCCTTTTTCCCATTCTTCATTTCACATGTCATAATAACTTGACCTACACACAATTCAACAAATGGATGAGAACAAAATCATTCGTTCTCATCATGTGTCCAATGAATGAAGGACTCGTATTATTCAAGAGGCTCCACTGCATTGCAAATGAAGATTTTATTTTCAACCCTCATTTATTTGTGGCAGGCTAAAAGAAAAAACGTCCATGAATAACAAGGTAGGCACTTCCCACAAAAGAAAAGTTACTTAACTGTTTATTGAAGCAACCAACAAAATAAAAAAAAATTGCAAATCAAATGGATCAATATTCATTAATATGCATGGATTTGCCATCTACATGGTGCTGTCACATTATTCACTGTTACAGTTTAGAAATTTTCTACTATAGCTAATTGTATATTTTCCATCGAATTCTTTTGGTGATTGATTGTTTGGGGTCGTGTGCATGGTCTTTAACTTTGTGAATCTCCCTTGGTTTAATTCATTTATTTTACTTTTTCTTTATTCTTTCGGTTCTAGTAGCTCGCTATTTAACTTGGCCACTAATGGGCTCGGCCCCTTAATGGGCCAGGTATACGGGAGGAGACAGCCCAGGAACAAACCCAATCCTGCAAGCCGGGTGCCAAGTAAGGAAGGGGGACCACCAGGAGAAGGAGGGCGAACACGAGAAGGGGCCCACGAAGGATCAGGGTAGTGGGGAGACGGTTATCTAGGGTGCTGTGCGGAGGGAAAGGGTAGGAAGGATCTTAGGACTGGAGGAGAGACCTGACCTCTCGAAGGTTAGGGAGGGATTCTGATTGTGGTCTTCTTTATCTTTTGAACCAACGGGAACTAGGGTTAGTCAGCTACTATTTTCCATTTTTCCCTTTGATTTTCCCTAACAAAGGGGTGTAGTTGACTATTGAAACTATTCGGGCAATAAAATCACTAGTTCCATCATCTTTGGTATCAGAGCGGGTCGACCCTGTGAATGGTGAGTACCAGAAGGATGGAAGCAAGACTAGAAAATGTGGAAAAGACAGTGAACGAGCTGCAGGGAGTGGGACGGGTAGTAGGCGAGTTGCAGAGGTCCAATATGGAAGCGAGGGAGGAACGATCCTTAATGCAAAGGACCATTGTTCAGCTACAGGAGCAGAATGCAAACATTCTTCGTATACTGAACCAGAGATTACCCGAGACCCCTCATGAGGGTCGCCGAGAAGTAAGGACACCAGAAGGAGAGGCGGAACACACGGGAGAGGATCGAGGGGGAGATGACCGTAACAGGGGTGAACGAATCCCAGAGATGGAAGCAGGGAGGACTCATATGAACAGAGAGACGGAGGTGTTGGGAGAGAAGGAAGTACAAAAGTACTGCCGTATAAAAATGCCACTATTCGATGGAGAGGATCCTATAGGCTGGACCTTTCGGATGGAGCGCTACTTCGTCGTCAATGGAGTTCCAGAGACTGAAAAACTCGATGCTGCCGTGGTGGGACTGGAGGGAAAAGCATTGAACTGGTTCCAGTGGATGGAGATGCGAGCGCCGATAGCGAGTTGGAGGGAGTTCAAGCGGAGTGTGGTTAAACGTTTCCACCAGTCGCACACTGGGAACAACCACGAGAGACTCACCAGCCTGAAGCAAACGGGGACGGTGGCTGAATATAGGGAGACGTTTGAGATGATTTCGGCAACCCTTGATGACGTGTCCGAAGCTTCACTAATGGGCATGTTCATGAATGGGCTTAAAGAAGAGGTGAAGGCTGATGTGCGGGTGTTAAAGCCCAATCAACTAGAGGACCTAATGGACACAGCCACGGAGATTGAAGGCCGAAACTTGACGTTGGAGAAGGCCAAGCAGAAAAAGGAGTCCAAGCTGTACCGGAAGGAAAACCCGAGGACTTGGGCACCCCCACTTGCACTCCCACCCAAATTCTCGACTTTCTCAGAAAATCCCAAGAGCCCTGCTCCGTCATCAGGGACGCGAGTCACCAACAATCGTAGACTTGACACCTCTAAGGTTGCTAGTAACCAAGCAGCGACACCTAGCGCAGTACCCAGCACCGGAAGCAGCAACCACAGGGGGAATAGAAGACTCTCTGAGGCAGAGATAAACCGTCGAAGAGAGAAGGGACTGTGTTTTAAGTGTGAAGAAAAATGGGGTCCCACTCACAAGTGCAAATCCAAGTAGCTCCAAGTGATGGTTGTTGACGAGTAGGAAGGAGGAGAGATTCGAGAGTGCGATTTTGAGGAACTAGAAAAGGATAAGACTGAGAAGGAGTATTCCACCATGGAACTCTCCCAAGTGACAGTGTTAGGCATTTCGAGTTACAAGACATTGAAGATGAAGGGAACTATCAACGGGAGGCCTGTAATTGTCCTGATTGATAGTGGGGCCACCCACAATTTCATCGCCCGACACATGGTGACAGAACTGGGGTTGGAGGTGACACCCACTCCGACTTACTCTGTAGCTGTGGGGGATGGGAGACGTGTATATGAGAATGGAAAATGCCAAAGGTTGAAGCTGGAGTTGCAGGGATTGAACGTTATGCAAACATTCTATCCGTTTCCCCTGGCTAATATTGATCTGGTGCTCGGTGTAGCTTGGCTCGAGTCCCTTGGAGAGGTGCGATTAAATTGGGGACAGCTCTACATGAAGGTTAAATCAGGGAGCGAGTGGGTATGTTTGCGAGGAGACCCCACGTTAACACACATGCAAGCGTCTTACAAGGCTTGCCGAAGGGCACTGAAAGGGAAGTTTGAAGGGTATTGGCTGGAAATCAACGTGATGGGCTTGCATCAGGAAAGGGAGCCCGAAGATGGGACCCGAACTCCAAAAATTCAACAGCTCCTGGATAAGTATAGTGAGGTGTGCCAAGCTATGACCAAACTACCACCACACCGGACCCAGGATCACGCTATCATGCTCAAAGAGGGGGCGCAGGTACCAAATGTAAGACCCTATCGGTACCCATACACTCATAAGGTAGAGATTGAGAAGATGGTGAAGGAAATGATAGAAGCTGGCATCATTTGACCAAGCAGCAGCCCTTTCTCAAGCCCGGTATTACTAGTCAGGAAAAAAGACGGCAGCTGGAGATTCTACGTGGACTATAGGGCCTTGAACCGAGTTACAATACCTGATAAATACCCTATCCCAGCAGTTGATGAGCTATTAGATGAATTGGGAGGTGCTACAATTTTCTCCAAGCTGGATCTCAAGGCAGGATACCATCAGATCCGAATCAGGACCGGGGACGAGCACAAAACCGCCTTCAGGACGCACAGTGGGCACTATGAATTCCTGGTTATGCCCTTTGGGCTCACAAATGCACCTTCTACCTTTCAGTCTTTGATGAATGACATTTTTCGTGATTATTTGAGAAAATTCATTCTGGTGTTCTTTGATGACATACTCGTGTATAGCAGGGATATGGAATTACATACGGAGCACTTAGAGACTGCACTCAGAATTCTCCAACAACACCAACTCGTTATTAATGTAAAAAAATGTAGCTTCGGCCAACAACAGCTAGAATACTTGGGGCACATCATCACGGCCGGGGGAGTAAAGGCTGACCCTGCTAAAATAGAAGCCATGGTTTCCTGGCCAACGCCTAAAGACATAAAGAGTTTGAGAGGGTTTCTCGGTCTCACTGGATACTACCGGAAATTCATAAAGGACTACGGAAAGATAGTAGCTCCCTTGACGGCCTTACTTAAGAAGAACGCTTTCAAATGGGGAGACCAGGCTCAAACGGCTTTTCAGAAACTCAAATCTGCCATGACTAATGCACTAGTGTTGACCATGCCCGATTTTAAAATGCCATTTGAAATAGAAGCTGACGCGTGTGGAGTGGGAGTCGGTGCTGTGCTCATGTAACAAGGACACCCTATTGCCTATTTTAGCCAACAACTGTCTAAAAAAGCTCAGCAAGGATCAGTCTATGAGAAGGAATTAGTGGCCATTGTTCTCGCCATAAAAAAGTGGCAGCACTACTTGACAGTTCAACCCTTCATTATCAAGACTAACCAAAAGGCCCTGAGGTATTTACTAGAGCAGCGTGTAATGGACCCCGACCAGAAGAAGTGGATTTCTAAGCTGATGGGATACAGATTCGAGATCCAGTATAAACCGGGAAAAGAAAATCGGGCAGCTGATGCTTTATCTCGAAAAGAAGTACCGAACCTGTCCCTTAATTCATTTTCCCTATGGCAATACGTTGGAGTGGAAGACTTCGAATCTGAGGTGACTAAGGACCCAGAACTGAATGAGCTCAGGCAAAAGGTATTATTGGGAACCAACGTACCTACGGGATACTCTCTCAAGAATGGTTGCCTCATGTACAATGGTCGATTGGTGCTACCCAGGAGTTCTCCCAAGACTGATGGATTAATTAAGGAGTTTCATAACTCTCCGATCGGAGGGCACTCGGGGTACTTGAGGACTTATAAGAGAATGGCAGACGTGGTGTTCTGGGAAGGTATGAAGAAGGATATACAAGACTATGTGGCCAAATGTGAAACCTGCCAGCGAAATAAATATGCAGCCACAAGTCCAGCGGGCCTATTGCAGCCCTTATCAGTTCCACAACAGGTTTGGGAAGATATAAGCATGGATTTTATCATAGGCATGCCTAGGGCTCATCGACATGATACCATCATGGTGGTGGTGGATAGACTCACCAAATATGCTCACTTTATTCCTCTCTCACACCCCTTCACCGCCAAGGATGTAGCTGAGAGATTTGTTGCAGAAATAGTGAAACTGCATGGGTTCCCAAAATCAATAGTCTCTGACAGAGACCGAGTCTTCATAAGCTAGTTCTGGAAGGAATTATTCACTCAGTCAGGGACTACTCTCAAGTATAGCTCTGGCTACCACCCCCAAACCGACGGCCAAACTGAGGTGGTGAACCGGGGCCTTAAGACTTATTTAAGATGCTTCGTTGGAGAAAGTCCTAAGAAGTGGGTTCAGATGTTGCCATGGGCTGAATTTTGGTTCAATACGACCTATAACAAATCTTTGGGGGCCACACCTTTTAAGGTTTTATATGGAAGAGATCCCCCCTCCATTTTCAAGTGGAAGGATGACGATTCACTAGTGGAAGAAGTTAACACCCAGCTGCAGGAGAGAAACAAAGCCCTCCAAAGACTCAAGTACCATCTTAAACAAACGCAGGCTAGAATGAAGGAACAAGCTGACAAGAAAAGAAGAGATGTTGAGTTCCAGGTTGGTGACAAAGTCTACCTGAGGATACAACCTTATAAGCTCAAGAAATTGGCCAAGAGGCAAAATGAGAAACTGGCACCGAGATTCTATGGGCCCTATGAAGTCTTACGGAGAGTCGGGAAGGTTGCGTATAAGCTGAAATTACCTGTGGATGCTCGGGTTCACCCTACCTTTCACGTTTCTTAGCTAAAGAGGTCACTCTCATCTACGGTGACTGCACAAACCCTGCCCAGTTTCTTGACCGAAGACTATGAGTTACAGGTTCAACCTGAGCAAGTCCTCAAGGCACGAAAAATGACAGATGGCAGTACCCAGGTCCTAATCAAGTGGCAATCACTACCGAAATGCGACAGCACATGGGAAGATAGCGCCCTCATTAATGCACAGTTTCCAGAATTCCACCTTGAGGACAAGGTGAGACTTTTAGGGGAAGGTAGTGATGGGCCCGGCCCCCTAATGGGCCAGGTATACGGGAGGAGACAGCCCAGGAACAAACCCAATCCTGCAAGCCGGGTGCCAAGTAAGGAAGGGGGACCACCAGGAGAAGGAGGGCGGACACGAGAAGGGGCCCACGAAGATCAGGGTAGTGGGGAGACGGTTATCTAGGGTGCTGTGCGGAGGGAAAGGGTAGGAAGGATCTTAGGACTGGAGGAGAGACCTAACCCCTCGGAGGTTAGGGAGGGATTCTGATTGTGGTCTTCTTTATCTTTTGAACCAACGGGAACTAGGGTTAGTTGGCTACCATTTTCCATTTTTCCCTTTGATTTTCCCTAACAAAGGGGTGTAGTTGACTATTGAAACTATTCGAGCAATAAAATCACTAGTTCCATCAGCCACTAAGTTTTAGATGACTAGGTTGCTAAGTTTTGACAAAACCTATGCTGAATGATATGCTCAATTAGGAATAAATAATCAGCTGAGTTTATTTACAAACTCAGTTGCCTGATGATGCAATCAAACTCAAAACCTATTCTTTGTAAGCAGGGGGGATGAGAGCAATAACTCTAACCTCTGTTAGTTTCACTGTTATGAAGTTAGTCAGATAAGTCGACTAAGAGCCAGCTCATTGTACACACGTCATGAAGTCTGAACTTCTCTAGCACTATATATGTTGACTCTGTACAATCACTTTATTAAAATTCAATAATAAGAACTAGATCATTTTATCATTTCTCTCTCAATATTTGGCAACCCAATATGTGGACACCTATATTCTAACGGTACCTCATTTTATACGTATTCTAATAATAGACTACGTACAATTATAATCAGTGGCCAAGCTGTGCTGTGCATCCTGGAAACTTGTGAGCTGAATTCTTATATGCCTATATATTTTTCCTGGGTAAGTGAATATCCTAAGGGGCGATTTAATGGCGGAAACTTCTGCAACTTCCTTCACAAAAAGCCAATCAAATGGTGAGTTTGAGAAAGAGGCTTACGATGAAGCATATGAGCAACTTAGCCAAGAATGTAAGGAACTACTTCTTTCACTTCCCAAAAGGAGGGGATGGACTAGCCCATATGTTTATCTCTACCAAGGTATTTGGTTTGCACCAACTAGTATTCAAGCGATATGCTCCTTCCAAAAGCACTTCCAAGCAAAAGATACTGATATTATTATAGCTTCCTTGCCGAAATCTGGTACTACTTGGTTGAAAGCCCTTACTTTTGCCACTGTGAATCGTAGCCGTTTCTCTCCTTCACAAAATAACCATCCTCTTCTCATTGCTAATGCTCATGAGCTTGTTCCTTTCCTTGAGTTCAATCTTTATGCCAATAACCAGATCCCTGACCTCTCCAACGTGATTGAACCAAGACTTTTTAGTACACATGTTCCATTTCAATCGTTGCGTGATTCAATCGCCAAGTCCCAATGCAAGATAATCTACATATGTCGAAACCCTTTTGACAATTTTGTGTCCTTTTGGTTTCACCTAAACAAAATCACGCCACCATCTTTACCCAAATTATCAGTTGAGGAAGCACTGAAAAGGTATTGGGAGGGGATCCATGAGGGTGGGCCATTTTGGACACATATGTTGGGTTATTGGAGAGCAAGTAGAGAGATGCCAAACAAGATTCTGTTTTTAAAGTATGAGGATTTGAAAGGAGATATCAACTTCTACTTGAAAAGAGTGGCCGAGTTCTTGGATTTCCCATTCGATTCCAAGGAGGAAAGTGATGGGCTTATTCAAGACATTATTGAGTTGTGTAGCTTTGAGAGGATGAAGGAATTGGAGGTGAACAAGACTGGAAAACTTTTGCAGAAGTATGAAAACAATTACTTTTTTAGGAAAGGTGAAGTAGGAGATTGGGTTAATCATTTTAACCCTTCAATGATAGAGAAATTGTCCAAAGTGATGGAAGAGAAGTTGGGTGGGTCTGGTCTATCCTTTTAGTTGTTCTTATTTCTTTACAACCAGGTAAGCTCCATGGCTTCTAATTTATGCCTGTCTTTGAAAGAAGATAATTTAAGACATAGGCGTCTGTCTGTGGAACCAGAAGCATTGGAACTAACTGAAATTTAACTGTAAGCCATTTCTTGCATCTAATTGTGCCGTTGCATTAGAGCCACTTCACACTTTTTCAGATTGGCAACTTGGAAAAGAATGTTGATGCAGGTTGGAGCTTGTGGATTATCAGGATGGGATCGTACCTTAGCAAATTCTCTTGTTGGATTTTGTAAGACATGAAATTTAGTATGCGTGATCGTCTGATAGATTGTGAAATTTATTCTATTTCGAGTGTTTTAAATAATTTTGAATTTATGCAATTATTCGATTAGGCTTTCATTTTGCTATTTATTAAATGTGCAAATTTTATTTGTGTTTTATTATTATTTTTTTTTAAAAAGGCATCTGGGCTCCTTTAATTTCCCTATTTTTGGATAGGTTGCACAATCAGTGGTGAATGTCATTTGTAATCAGTGCAAAAAATAATTTTAAACTAACAGTGGACCATCTAGCAAATATATCGTTTTGTCCTTTCAGAGTTTGCATTCATGTGATAATTTGAAGGACAAATGATTCGATCTCAAGCTAGCTGGTTTTTAATTCTTGTCTAAAAGAAAGTTCTTTAATTTTTTTTTTCTTGCAACTATTCGATGCGAACGTAATTTTTAAATTATTAATTATGTGTGAGATAAGCTTACTGTGTATTATACTGAATATGAGAAACTAACTTAGCCAACAATTTAAAGAGCTTCTTTCTCTTCCCAGAGAGAAGGGTTGTGGCCACCGATACATCTATCTCTACCAACACATTTGGGAGGGAAAATTTCAAAAAAATCATTGGAATATAGGAAATTTCAGATTGAGTCCTGAAATTTCGAAAATGACAGAAAGGGTCAGTGATCCAATTTGTCATTTGTAAAATCAAAAGAATTGACAACTTTGCCCTCATTTATATTCATTCACTATAATGATTTAAAGAATCACTATAAGGGTTTAGGCGTTATCTAGATTCGTGTAGTGAATAATTACTCACTTTTTCATAGTCAAGTGTCTCGTTATTAACTATAACTAATTTTGTAATCACTAAAACAATGTAAACATTACCTAGATTCATGTAGAGAATAACTACCTACTTTTTCATAATCAGATACCTTATTATTAACTACAACTAATCTTGTAATCACTAGAACAGTGTAAGCGTTACCTAGATTTGTTTAGAAAATAACTACTCGCTTTTGCTTAGCCAGGGACAAAATTGTCAATCTGTCTTAATTTCACAAATGACAGATTGGGTCAGTGACCTTTTCTGTCATTTTCGAAATTCCAGGACCCAATCTGAAATTTTCTATATTTCAAGGACTTTTTTTAGAATTTTCCCCATTTGGAATATACCAACTCGAATTCAAGCCATATGCTCTTTCCAAAAGGAGATAATTAAAATTGGAGGGATAATGCACTTGTTATTTTATATATATAAATGCTTCGACAGTAGTGATGAATCCACGGACACTTTGGCATCGTCTGCAAGTGGTAGTGGTCCCTAGCCATAGGAATCAAAGTTACCATCTTCAGCTTTTTTTAATTCAAGCATTGGTTGGCACAGCACAATAATGATCATACTAAATGATTATTTTAGTATCATATATTATTGAAATATACTTGTTTAAGCCGACTCCCTTAGCGTGCACAGCTGGATCGGACTATCAGCGAATGCATCTGCATCTATCTCTTCACATGCTCCATAATCAGATCCTTTTATAATACTACCTGCTAATTATAAGACCCAATTGACTAATTTACGGAGATTAAGGAAAGAAGTTAAGTTAGTTATTTGTAATAAATAGGTGTTATCTTTCCTCAAATATTCTTACTAATCAACTATATTGACTAGAACTATAATTATTAGAAGGACTACCTTGGAAAAAAATACATAAATATGAGAGACAAAGTGGATTTGAGTCTTATATTTAAGACCAAAATAAAAATCAAATAGAGTCTTATATTAAGGACAGGAGGTAGTATAATATTGTGATCGTGATTTTTAATCTCAAACAATGACAATAATCGATTGCCAGGTCATGGTGTATAAAAAATGGAAACTTGTTTACTAGTTAATTACCTAACTATACCACCCTTCTGGTGGCTGAAGCTAGTGTCACTTCCGTCACAAAAGGTCAGCCAAGTGTTGAGTCTGAGAACGAGATTTGCTATGAAGAGTATGAACAATACGGCCAAAAATACAAGGATCTGTTCAAATCTCCTACCATAGATAATTTATATATGTCGAAACCCTTTTGACCAGTTTGGTTCTTTGTGGCTTTTCATGAACAAAATGACACCACCATCTTTACCAAAATTATCATGTGAGGAAGCATTTGAGAGATATTGTACGGGAATCCATGAGGTTGGCCATTTTGGACGCATATGTTGGGTTAGTAGACAGAAAGTAGGAAAACACCTTCCAAGGTTCTATTTTTCAAGTATGAAGATCTGAAAGGAGATATCGAATTTCACTCGTTGAAGGGAACAGCTGAGTTCTTGGAATGCCCTTTCACTTCAGATGAGGAAACTAATGGAGTTATTAAAAAGCATAGCTGAGCTATGTAGCTTTGAGAAGATGAAGGAATTAGAATTCAACAAGACTGGAAAATTCTTGCAGCAGTATGAAAACAAAGATCTCTTTAGGAAAGGTATAGTAGGAGACTGGGTTAATCATTTTTCACCTGGGACGGTAGAGAAATTGTCTGAAGCGATTGAAGAAAACTTGGGTGGGTCCGGTCTATCTTTTTGATTGCTATGTTGATGATATATAATATTAATATGAATTAGGATTTTTTTTTCATCAAAATTATCTCAGCTTTGAATTAAGACTTGATTTGAATAAATGTAATTTTTTAAATTTATTCTAGAATATTTTTATTTAATTCTTAGGATTTCTATAATATTTGCTTTTAATGCTATCAATTGCTAGTATTATGACTAGCGTATTGTTAAGTATCACAACATCCTAAACACGAAACGCACAGCATAGGCAAATGGAAGAGCCTCTATACTACTAAATCTGAGATCACAAATTTCCAAAGCCTAATGGGCCGCATTTATACAATCCATTAGCAACAAACTCTAAATGCAAATTTAGCTGAGAAAGATGGGCCTTACAAAGCAATGTAATAACCCAAAAAGATTAATACAAGGCTAACAAGAATACGAATACATCAAAATCAAATACTAAGATTCATCTACTATTTCTACACTCCCTCAAGTTGGGAAGGAGAAAACAGGTTGGCAGTCCCCAACTAGGACAATAAGACTGTGTTTGGCTCGACAGAGAAAAGGAGAGAGGAGGGATTTTAATTAAGAGAAGCGGAGGGGAAGAAAGGGAAGGGTAGCTACAAAAGAGAGGAGGAAAGGAGGGAAGAGATTTTAATGATCTCCTATTTGGATTGATTGGAGGGGAGGGAAGGGAGCTATTTTAATGATACCTTATTTTATTCTAATAAAAAATTAACTATTTTAACCACATAAAATTTAAATGAATTTTCTTACTTTTTTTATTTTATCTAGATATAACTATATATACAATACAATTTACCAATTTTAACTTACAAGACAGTCACACGTTTATAGGATATCAAGATAAAAAGTCATGAATAATATATTTCAATTAGAGAAAAGACCTTGAAGGTGAAAGAAAATACTGACGGCCTCTTAGAATTAGATGAAGAGAAAAAAAAAAAAGACTGTGATTAGTCGTGTTCAATTTCACTTTGGGAATCATGGTTTCGGTGTTTTTCCGTTTTCTCGCCTAGAGGACGACATGTCCAGCATCCACAACACAGTTTCAAGAAGTCCTTTATTCATTTCACTATCCATAAATGTGGACTCTGCATCTCTTACAGTTTCAAGAAGTCTAAAACATCCGCTAAGCTACGACTTTTGGCACTTTCTTGGGCTCTTGAACAGCAACACCTCCCTCTTCAATGATTCAATTTGTGCCAACTCCAAGGATCACGACTTATTTGGGTATACATTTTCTGACTTCATCCTTTCCCTAAGCCCATAAGCGGGCGTTTTGGCATTGATGTATGCTTGAGTCAGAATTTCATAAGGCCTGAGACGGCCTCTGTAACCACTTTGCCTCATTCTAAAAAGCCACTTCTCAGTATTATGTCTATCTCCAAGCTTTGCATACAGTTCCCTGGCATATAAAAATGTGGTGAACATTGGTCTCACTCTCCTCCTCCCTGAAGTTTTATCTTCAACTACCTTGGTTAAAATTGAATCTGCTTTCACCGCATCCCCATCTCCCACATAGAGCCTCACTAGTCCATCCCAAATCAGAGGGCCAACCCAGCCTTTAACATCCACAATTCGATCTAGAAACTTCTTGCCCTCAGATATCATGTTATTATGAACATAAACATTTAAAAGATCAGCATAAATGTTGGATGGGAGTTTCTTCCACTTTTCCAGCATCATTTCAAAAACTGCTTCAACCTCTTCAACTTTGCCCAACTTGCCCCAAGCTGCTATGGCAGCAAGGCACTCATTCATGGTGGGGTCCAATTTACAAATAGTCCAAATTCTACTCACATCATCAGCCATTCCAAGAGAAGCATAGAGGGATAGTAGCGCCATCCTTCCACCAATTATGTTTTTTATGTTTCCTCTTTCAATTTCATTCACAATAACTAGCGCTTTATCCTTCAGCCCTTTAGATACAAAGTGACCAGCAACGATTGTCAGGACATGAATATCAAGTTGCAGACCTTGAGACTTCATAGCTTCCATCTCCTACTCCATCCCCACCGTATCCTTCAGCTCAGTTTTAGAGCTATGAGGATCCTGTATGTAAGATGAGATGGCTTCAAATTTTCTTCCTTCATTAATGATAAGATGTCAGCTATTTTACTTCTATCAAATATTTTATACAAAACGATCATTTGATTGCAATCTTGTGTAGTGATGACGGGCAAACCTAGCCCCCTCATTTTCAGAAAAGCAGCTGTATATTTGAAGGTTATAGAAATAATGAATTTTCAAATTTATATTATGCTAAAAACACAAACTTGGAAGTAATTGGGGATGTTAAAGAAATTATTTAAGTTGGTTATTTGTGACAAATAAGAATTGGTTTTTCTAAATTATTTTTAATAATGTGTATCAAAATTACTTTTTAGTGGGAATCTTCTTGCTATATATAACTAATATGAATACTTTTTTAGAGAGAGGCCATAAATTTGGAAATACTTCTTCGGCTCTTAATAAAAGACTTATTTAATTAATTTAATTAGATTAAGAAGATTAGATAAGTTAGTTAATTATAAGAAATATGAGTTTTTTTAAAATATCATAATCATTTTTCTTAATATCCTCTGTCTCTCTTCTACTTGATTATGATTTGGGTAATTTAAAAAATATTAATAAATATAAAAAATAGATCTTATATTTTAGAGCAAAATCAACTCTACAATCAAGTATTATATTAACAACCGGAGAAGTATTATATTTAAGATCAAATTTAATGCTAGTATTTTAACTAATTTTTATTTTTATGATTACGATGATAACTAGACTAAGGATTATGACGTGGCATATGACAAATATGAAAATCAGAACAACGATGAGAGAAATTCTTGCAGGCACCCTATGTGCCAGCTCGTTTAATGCACTAACCAATAAAATTTTGACAGCTCAAGCATTTATGTATTAGCCCACATGTCAAGGCCCCTCTCTCTATTATTTTAATTATTTTTTTAGAAATAGATGCTTTTTTATTTTGTTCTATTCTCTCTGCAAAAATTTTTTCAGAAACTTTCACTCCCCTTCTCACAATTACCGCCACTCCTCCCATCTCTCTTCTTTCATCACGCATCTCTCCGTCTCTTTCCCTCCTAATGGAATCCCCTCTTCCTTCATTTCCCTTTCATAATAAATTTTTAATAATTATTAATTATTAATTCTACTCCCTCTTTCTCTTCTAAACCCGGATGATTCAAATCATTCGCTTCCATTTTAGCCTGCTTATATGGGTTCAACTGATTTTCTCGATATTCCTGCTATGCGTTGCTATGCAATCTGTCGTGCTGTCCATGTCGTCCTTGGCATGCCACTAGAACTGGGACCCTTACTCGCTGCCATGGCGGGGGTCTTGTTCTACGCCTTCATTCCCGTTCATGGGCTTGAATGTTCAGTGTGCTTGAATGAGTTCTAACGCTGAGGTGGAAGAAAAAGGATGAGAGTCCTGAAGATGGTGCAGTGGCCGTTGGAGGAGATCGATTGAAGGGGGGTGAAGGGGAGGGGAAGAGAGAGAGAGAGAGAGTAGCTTGATGGGGGAAGAGAGATGGAACTAATGGTAGGTGGCGGTAATTGTGAGAGGCAAAGTTTTTGAAAAGCTTTTGCAAATGAGAGAGAGAGAGTAGGAGAGGATAAAAAAACAACCTATTTCTAAAAACTAATTAAAATAATGGGGAGAGGGGAAGTGACATGTAGGCTGACACATGGGATACAAATGCTTGAGCTGTCAAAATTCTACTAGTGAGCTCATAAATGAGCTGGTACATTGGGTGTATGCAAGAGGAATTCTTGCATACACCCTTCCTCCAAGGATGATGGCTTGGACAGTGATGAGGATACTGATATGGATGATGACATGGTCCACGGTAGGGTGTTGACTGTTGAGTTGGAGCATTATTAGGATAAGGGTGATGACTAGGCCTCAAATGATGATATGGACTATGATTGGTCTGATGAAAAAGATGGTGGCTCCGAAGATATGAATTGATGACAAGGGGGATGGCAAGGATGATGCATAGGATATGCATGATGACTTGGATCGTGGCATCATATCACTTAAATGTGAATCTGAGGCTCGTATTATATTTTCCATTATGAGCATTACAAATAATATGGGTCCAGGACTAAAGTAAGGACTACTAACTTTTATATGAATAATAGCAAGTTATTCTTTTCTAAAACTACAATAAGAAATTCTCTATATCAGTATTATGATTTAAACTCACATCATTATGAATATGAATCAAGTTTTAATCAACTTAGACCAAGTTTTGTTAACAAACTAACTAGTTGGTGTATGATTGAATTCATAAGTGATACTGAGTACCCTATGAGGTTTGCTGAAGATTGCTGAAATGCATTTAAAAACATTTTACTGCTATGTACAACGTTAATCTTGAAGAGAAAAACATTATGGGAAATACTAGAATAATAAATGTGATATTTTACTAGCTTCCTTTTTTTTTTTTAACCTTGAATATATTTCACTGTAATGAAAGTAGATTGAGTAAAAATTCTGTCGCCAAAAGCCCACAAAAATAAGCCATAGTTAAGGGGGATTGAATTTAGTAGAAAAAGTTGATTCTTCATAGCTTGACGAACTAAGGTTTGAATTCCTATTGAAAAAGATGCCTCATTTAGTGCCCGAAATCACTCCTACAGCTGCAAAACTGTCTTCTTCGAGAAAGGATCCGTCACAATTTATTTTTAGCCAATCTCTCGGTGGACTGAGTTATGAGGACCAAAATGCATTTACCCCCATACGTGCCTTGGAGATAAGAGCATGTGGATTGGGAGTTTTATAACTGAACATGAGCTCATTCCTTTCCTTCTAAATATACCAGAGTAACCAGGCCAATAAAGATCAGTTGTTTCATGTGACATTGAGGAATACCTGCTTGTGCCTCTTGTTAATTGCCTATGAGCCATCGGCAGTCTTCGTACGACAGATCTCTACCAGTCAACAAGCTTGACCAGATCCATGAGGCTTTATAGCCATTTTTATCAACCAGAAATGGGGAATGAGGGAAATACACCCCTTCTCATACTTGAGACCGGAGAGCATCTTCCTCATGAATGAGTCTCCAAGCAGATTTTGCAAGGAGAGAATCATTCAGAACTTCAAAGTCACAGAAGCCCTGATATTTTACTGGCCGTTAGTATATGTTTGATTTATAATCTTGTTTATCATGATTATCTTTTTTGATTGTTTTGTTAAAAAGATTTTGTCACGACTACCTCGATGCTAATTGAGGCCCTAACTCACCCTAGATTTGATTTGATTTAGTTTAGTTGCAAAATTAAGTCAAATCAAGCCCACTAGTTTAGACAAATTATTAACTTATATCCTGAAAGCATGTTAGTTAGAATATTAATAATGTTAATACTCTCTATAGAGCAGCCTAGGGTCTGAACCCATTTAAAAGAGACATATAAGTAAATCATATAAATTAAGGAATCCAGTTAAAAGTAATAAATATATTTGAAGGTTAACTCTCCCCAAAATGCCCATATTAATTTTTTCACATGGCGGTTGTGTATTAATGATGCTAACTTCATTAATGATAATGCAAGGAATATTTTATATTTAGGCCAAAAAAAGACTCCGATTTATCTCTTATGAAGAGGTTCGAGTGGAGTGTCCAAACTATCTATTGTAACATTAGGATACTGATCTTTCAAATTTTACATCATCTTTACACTTTTCAGCTCTAGCAATGATCTTCCTTCTTGCTACAAGTAGTATCTCCTTCTACAATATCTATACACCTCCTTTTTGAGTAAAGTACACTCCACTATCTAAAAACACTCACCTGGTGATTTTTCGTTAACTTGTATATGGCCAGCTTATGCACTAGATACAGTCAAAGTTTCTACTGCATTATAGAAAAGTCTTCATCAAGCCCTTCTATTTCCCCTCTAAGTTTGTGTTGTTGGATTATCAACACAGAGATGTTTGTTGAGAATTCTGGTCCAGAAAGAACATCCCCAATTGGGCCCAATTCTGGGCATTGTTGCCAATCATTCATCCCTTTTGTTAATACAGAGTTCACTCCTCCTCCTTTTCCTACAATCACAAGTGAATATTGCCCTTCAAATGACCTTAACGTAGAGAAGGTCTCTGCTGAGTTTGCAAGATGCTTCTCCATGTATGAAATCCGCCCACCAACGACTTGTCTTTCATAGAATTGGGCGAAGTATTCATCATCTAGTCGCATTTCCTCCTCCTCCTTCACTGAAGGGATCTTATGACCTGCATATATCAAGACATCTGAACCAGTATCCACCAGAAACCTTATCACTGTGAGTTTTACTCCTGGATGCTTTGATATTCTGGTAGCATAGGCAAGAGCTTCTCTATCATCTTGTCCCCCAACAAAGATGACTGCCACATATACTGATACGCTAGATTTTGAGATCTTTTCAATGGATCCAATGCCTCTATCCACTAGAATCCCCACAGAACATGGAGCATTTGACAATAACTGTTCCACAAATAGCTATTGATATAAGATAGAAATGCAGTGAGTAAAAAATTTGTTCTTCAATAATATTTATTCCTTTCTGTTTTTAAAGCAGCAACTAGTAAGAATCTGTCTATTTGTTTATCAAAATCCGAACTAGCTTGTTCAGTATATGCTATCTTTGATTATTTAAACTATATGGGGTAAAGAGGATATATAAAGATTGGTTCTGATGACATTACCTTTTTGTTCACATATCTGAACCCTGGATTGCCTGGATCCAATGTTCCATTTTCACGCTGATTCCTATGAAATGGTATTATGATGAGGGAAATCATCAGGTCCTCTGCTAAATTGGCGATATCTTGGGCCATATTGTTGAAAGTTGAGAGAGCCAAGGTTCTTCTAAGCGTTACCCCATCACCATCTTCTTCTACATAGGCATTGAACAATGATGTCACCCTGTCTCTCATTTCTACCACACCTTTGTCCTTCACAATCAAGGTGTCTGCTCCTTGAACTTCCTCTATTGTAGCTGCGATTCCCTCTGTGAGTTCTATCATGTCTGTGACGTATACGAGGATTCCAGGATCTGTTGTCCCTCTTGTGATCTCCATCAAGTTAATCGCTGATCGAGCATGTTGGGGTCCATGGACGCACAAAAGTATCCTTAATTCCCTCATTGGATCAAGCAATTGAAGGGCCATTTTATGGGTAGGTGCTCTTTTCTTTGCCCGTTTGATTATTTGTGCCACAACTGTTGGGGAAGGCAAAATTGTGAGGAATATAACAACTATCATCACTATGCCGGTGGATATACTGATTCCGCATTGCATCTGATTGCATAAGAGCAAGAGTAATTCAATGATAAGTATATACATTTTGTCCTGTCTGTGATTTAAGCTCATGGAAAATTGTTGTGGCTACTTCATGCATGCTATCTGCTTGTTAACATGTTTCTCTTTAGTGATGACAGATACCAAATTCAGTAAATTGGCTCTATAGAATCTAGTCCGAAAAAATATCATGGAATCATTTGAGGAGAAATAAAATTAAACTTTCGAGGACTCAGATGATGCTAAAAGTAGTGAACAAGCCGATAGATACTCCATATTAAGGATGTATTGGGGAGATCAACAGATGCAAATGCTCAAACCTTGAATTTTCAAAATGAATGGAAGGAGTTCCTATATTCAGAGTAGGCAAGGTTTAGATGTGACACATTCTATCATACAGACTTTGATTTGATTCCTTTTGGTTTATTCTAAGAAAATGCATATTGATGCCTCTCTCACTACTAGAAGCAAGTTCATGTGTCTACTAATCCATATAATAAAACCAATCTCAGCGTGGAGAACATTTTTTAACCTCACATATTGAGACCCACCATTTACTCGATTGATCCTATAAACAGTTTAAATGTGAGTCTTGCAGTTTCAGATTTTTTTTTCCCTTCTCAAGTTTTTATCATAAACTTCAAAGGATCTCAATCTAAAGTACATGCATGTTCATATCAAACAAAAAAAAATACTCGAAATACCAATTTGCAAATTACAATCACAGAGACTCTTCCTTTTCCAACCTTTTAACCCTAGAAATTGAGAAAATGAGGAAAGAAACCATGAGATCAAAATTGACTTACTGCTTTGATGGCCAAATAGATATGAAAATGGCCCTTGATGGTGAGAAGCAACCCGATTGCAACTGAATCATGCCAATTGAATCCCATTATTACCCCCAAAAGAAGTATTCCTGCAACTTTACTAACTATAACTGTCCCAACTAGTAAAAATAGTCTTGCCCATGTTTCTAATTTTCCAGGCTCAAACTTTCTTATATCCGCTGCATATCCCATCCACAGGAAAAATATGGGAAAGAAAATAGTGGTCAACAAATAGTTGATTTTGCTGATAACCCATTTGGAAACTCTTCCTTCTCTAGGCAAACATATCCCAGCCATGAATGCACTTAGAATTGCATTGTAACCATAAGGGGGAGATATGGCACATATTAAGACCATGAAGGCTATAGCAAGTACCAAATGTGAACCCTTCATGGGTTTCCCTTCTGGGTTTTCATTATTAACCCAGTTCATAAACCAGGGTGAGACAAAGGACGTGAAAAGTACCTGCACTAAAAGTGCACAACTTGTGGCAATGATCCTTCTGATGTGATTCTTTTCATTCAAGTTAAGGCAGTAATTGTGCATTGGTACAGCAATGTAGCCAATTGAGATGAGCAAAGAGCATATGAAATCTGAGTGCATCCCTGCTGCAATGACAAGCTTTCCTATATCAGATTTGCCTATCTTGAGGCTAGTCAGCAAACGGGTCAACACCGGTGAGGCCGTACTGGAAAGAAGCGTAGAGAAAGAAAGGGTGAATCCTATCTTGTGCTGGCTTGGAAAATAGTGAAGAAACGAAGTTGTAACACATGCTATGATGAATGTAGAAATTATCCCTGCATAAGTAACTTGAGCATCTCTTGTGGGTTTCTTGATGAGCACAAAAGGATCCATTTCAATCCCTAAAGCAAACATGTAACACATCATTCCAATATCTATGATGAATCCAAAGGTCTTGTTGAATTGTTCATATTCATTACGTAGAAAGCCTATGTTCCCCACAATTAGTCCTACCTGCATGAATAAGAACAGCATCAAAACCATTCAATCTTTTTGATTTCCAATTATTATTGGGAAAAAAATGTCCATTTCTGTTAGTAATTGTTGAGAGAGAAGCTCACAAGTATGTCAGAAGCAATGCGTGGTTGTGAATACGGCCTTAGTAGGTAATGTACGCCATTGCAAATAACTACCATCCCCATGAAGATGGCAAAGTTTTTTCCTACTGAAAACATGAGTGAACCCAGCTTCTCAGAACAAGGGTCTAATGCAAACCTGAAATTATTATCCATGTTATAATTTGACATCTTCCTGGATTGGTTTGCAGTAGCTTGCTCTGTTTCTTTCTTCTCTGAATGCTAAGTCACCAAATAATTTCTTTTTCTTCACTTGATCATTTTTGTTTTAGTTATGATTAATTCCAAACAGTTTTTTTTTTTCTATTTTTTTGTGTCGAAGCTTTTGTTAGACTGAGTGGTCACCGTTGATAGCTTAGTTTTAGGAGACAGTTGAGGAGTGCTATGAGGAGAACAATCGTCAGTTGGAGGCTTTTTAGAGGGTGAGAAGAGGGCAAGAAAACGGAAAATATGGATAAGTCATACTTTTTCACAATTGTATTTGACCATTTTTTCAATCAATTTATCTGTTTTATATTCTTTTAAATATTAATTTCAATCATACTTTTTTTACTTATATCTTGAAGAATTTTTTTAACATGAGCACAAATTCTTTATTTTTGTACTTTCTTCTATTATTTATCTATATTTTCTTTTGTTTAGACTTGATCTTTTTAATTTAGCTTTGATATGTCTCCATAAAGTATCTGATACTTTATCATTTTCTCAACATCTTTCTTAATTTCTAATTAGAACGCATCATTCATGAATAATATGAATATGCAACAATAGATCCTATTAATATATTATCAAATATTTAAAATTTTTCTCAGAGATATATATTATATTTTTCTTATTAGATTGTGCGATATAAATTGAAAATATATTAATTTAATATCAAACGGTTTGAACATCGTCCGATCAATAGTTGTGAACCAGAATCCGATTTTTTGTTTCAATCAAAAAAAGGCTTCCATCGTTCAGAAAGAAAATGGGCCCAAAAGCAAAACTCAAGCAAATTATATCAAATGATTTTGTTTTTTGTTTTTTTTTGGGGGGGGGGGTTGGCGCCGGGGGAGCGCGTGTGTCTCAGTTCTATGTTCCCCCAACCCCCATGGCCGCATCAAGATCCTTTCCTATAAGTATACGTCGCACTCGGCCTTAACCATTAGGGTTTATCAATTCTGTGCTCCTGGTTCTTCGGCCGCCTCTTGGCGCGATGTAGCTATAGTGATATTTCCTTGTGCAAAACTTTTTCGAGCTTCTCTTCAATCGTCTGATTTAACTGCAGTCTCATTTGGTTCTTCTTTTTTGTTCCTTACGATTGCTGAAGAAAGCCGTTTATCTTGATCGGTAATGTTGTGTCATATTATTCTAGTCATTCATCTACTGGGGCTGCCAATACACTGATTAATGAAAAACAAAAAGTGGATTTCTTGTTCGATGTTGAAGTTGTTTATTTGTTACCAACCAGACTTAGTCAGGTGTCTACTGTCATTGTGAGTCTGGTAGGGACTGTTACAAGTCTGGGAAACAAAATATGGAGAAGGATTGTGATGAATGAGATTCTCATTTATCTCAAATACTTTTCCTGTAGATGTCCATCGTTGCCCAATAATATGCATTTCTGCATTTCTTGTTATTTGAGCTACATCTGGACTTCACATCATAAATCCCCCTCCTGTTGTGTTAAAATTTCAAATGTCAAGCTGTGCATTACACTGAGATAGTAACATTTTGATCAATAATTGTTCTGTGATGTTGGTTGTTTAAGGTAAGCATTGTAATGTTTACTTTCTTTTCTTTTTCTACTGATTTGAACTATCAGTTTAGTATGACGCTATGCTTCTGAAGTTATGTTTGTTGTGATCCAGACATAGTCAGGTGCCTACTATTTCTTGTTATGTTGGTAGGGACTGTTACATGTGTGGTAAATGAAACATGGAGAAAGGGTCTGGTGAATGGGATTCCCATTTATCTGATTAACTTCTCTTGAAGGTGTCCATCGTTGCCCAATAACATGCCATTGATGCTTCTTGTTATTTGAGCTACATCTGGACTCCACATTACAATTACAAACTCTACTCTTCTGATTCTTCAAGATTTTAACTTTTAAAATCGCAAGGGAATATGACATGCTATGATCAATGGAGAGATTATCCTCTACCCTGCACCAGTAACTTTAGCATCTCTGATAATTTTTTTACGAGCACAAAAGAATTTGTTCATGTCCAAGGCCCAAAAGACATCATGAATCTATCCCTAAGTCATGAACTCATATACAAAAAATACTAATAACATAATCATTAAGTAATCTACTTTGTCTTATATCAAAAGATAAAGAGGACTTGTCATCTACTTTAATTTTATCTTTGTTATAGTAGTTTGTCTTGTTGTAATAATTAAAGTAGTTTGTCTTGTTATAATTAATTAATTATTAAAGATATCTTTGTCTTTAACACTTATATAGAGACTTTAAGTTATAAGATGACAAAACCTAAAAATAAAGATTCTAAACATTATTATTATAACAAGACATAAAGGCAAATATGCTTTTAATAATTACAACGAGACAAATCACTTTAATTATTACAAGAAGACGAATTACTTTAACAAAAATAAAGTTAAAGTAGACATATGACATAAAGTAAATTCCTGACTGGTCCTTCTTATCTTTCGGTATGACACAAAGTAGAGTCCTTGATGATTATGTTTATTACTGCCCTTTGTATATGAGTTCATGATTTGGGGACATGTTCATGATGTCTTTGGGTCTAAGTAGTCAACATCAGAATCATAGATTCCTGTTGTGTAGTGTGAAGGTGGTCTATGACTCCTTATGAGTTGGTATTCTTCAAACTTTGTGAGCAGGGTCTCATCATTATCATCTTGGTTAGAATGTTGGGATTCTCGTACAAGAAATAGAGCTTGTGACTGAAGACTTGGCTAAGGGAGACGGAGTTTTTCAGGTTGAGTGAGTTGGATCTGTGAGTCTTCTTGATAAGGTTTCTGGGATACTTTTGCTAGAAAAGGAATTTGTGATGCATTTGTAGAGAAAAGGTGTAAGAAACAGACATGCAGTGTCTTCTCCTGGAGTTATTTTTGTTGTGATCTAGACATAGTCAGGTGCCTACTATTTCTTGTTATGTTGGTGGGGACTGTTACACGTCTGGTAAATGAAATATGGAGGAAGGGTCTGTTGAATGGGATTCCTATTTATCAGATGAACTTCTCAAGTAGGTGTCCATCGTTGGCCAATAACATGCCATTGATGCTTCTTGTTATTTGAGCTACATCTGGACTCCACTTTACAATTACAAGCTCAACTCTTCTGATTCTTCAAGATTTCAACTTTTAAAATCTCAAGTATGACATGCGATGATGAATGTAGAGATTATCCTCAGCCGTACACATGTAACTTTAGCATCTCTGATAATTTTTTTTATGAGCACAGAAGAATATGTTTATATTCCTAAAGCAAACATGTAACATGCCATTCCAATATTGGTGGCATGACTAAGTCTTGTTGAATTGTTGGTATTCATTGCGTAGGAAGCCTCTATTATCTCACGATTATAGTAAAATTTGTTTTTAGTTTCATGTTTTAAACCACCAAAACTAATGTTTGGTTTTGGTGGAAACAGGTAATTACTTGGACCGGCCAAAACCATTCTAGCATATGAGGCCTGGCTTGAAAACCACTAGAAGCTTTCAATCTCTTTGATTTTGATCAGTCACTGAAATAATGTCCATTGCAGATAGTAATTAATGAGATAGAAGCTTGTAAAGTATGCCAGTTGTGAAGACCTAGGTAGGTAATGAAGGCCATTGCAAATTATTACTTGATACTTCCAGCCAAAATTCTTGACTGAGGAATTATTAATGCGGTTAAACAGCAATCTAATGCTTCTGCCGTAAATGCCGAAGCAGCATCAACCTTTACAGTGTGCCCCTGCAAAGCCCTACCGTCAAAGATATCACCAAATTATTCCTACAATCAAAGATATCATCACCAAATTATTTCACATTTACATTACCCTTTAATTAAGCCAAATTCTTGCAAATATTTGAGTGTCAAATTTAGAAATTTCCACAAAACTTGATGAATTCAATGTTATCAGAAACTTTTTATTATGTTGCTAGTTTTATTCTGAAGTTGTTTTAAAAAAAAAAAAAGGGTCATTTTATCTCTTGATTCAAGTTTTGGGAGAATGGTTTTGGTAGCCAATCTTTTTAGAAACGATCAGGCATTATGATGAAATTGTCCCAATAAACCAAAGAATTATAAGAAAAAATAGCAATTAACACATGCCATGCATGGTTATAGTTATTATATATATAAAAAAATATAATTGTGTTCTTAGGGGTTCCTAAATTGAAAGTAATTTTTGTCATCTTATTTTTATCTCCTTTTTTCTATCATTGAAATTCTAAACTTTAAATTTTTTTTTACTAGTTAATTAAATTCGTAATTAATCTTTTATTTAAATGTAACTTTTTGTCAATGATCCGTTTAAATATCTAAAAAAAAAATTTTAACATTTGGGTAAGTCTCGAGCTATTTATAATAAAAATAATATATAATTTAATCTTAAACAAACTTTAGTCTTGAGCTATTTATAATAAAAAGGGTTAATTAATCCGCAAGTCCTTATAGTTTCAACGAATTTTGAATCAGATCTCTATAGTTTTTTTTCTTTTTATTTGATCTTTATACTTTTACCTTTTTTTTTAATTAGGTCCTTGTATTTATTTTTCTTTTAATTAAGTCCTTATAATTTCATTAAATTTTTAATCAGGTCCATGTAGTTTTAATTTTATTTATTAATTAAATATAAGCTTAATTAAATAGATTAATAATGAAATATAAAATATTAATAAGTAAATTAAATTAATAATTATGTAATAAAAAATAATAGAATTAATTAATTCAGGAAAATTTTTTAGAACAATTAATTTTTTTGCTGAAAAAATTAAAATCATTATAATAATTCAATATCTTTAGAATATTATTGTTTATAAACTAATATTAAATAATATATATTATTTTATGTTTATATAATAGTACTATTAGAATTCATAAAATAAAGAATAAAAAATTCAGAGACTTAATTAAAAATAAAATGAACTTATAAGGACTTGATAAAAAGAAAAATAAATACAAGGACCTAATTAAAAACAAGTGAAAGTATAAGGATTGATAAAAAAAAAAAATTATAAGGACCTAATTCAAAATTCGTTGAAACTATAAGGACTTGTGGATTAATTATCCCTAATAAAAATAATGGATAATTTAATCTTAAATAAACTTTCTTAATTCTTTAATGTGTAAAAATTCAAGAATTATAACTTATAAATTTTTTTTGGCTACGCACTAACATGCTCATTGCATTCTACTAGTCATTTCAAAATTTGAGCATGCAATCTGTTTTCTATTGTATTTATTAAACAATAAATTTATTCGATGGTTACAACTCGCAAGTGATACTATGGACTTGTGACAAATAATATTTTTAATTAGTTACAATTATTGTTATCCTATTTTTTGTTCACTTTGATTTTTGTTCCAAATTTTAAATTTCTAATTTTGAAATTAGCAATCAAAATTTCTATTTGTATGTTAAATTTTTTTTATTTACAAAGATTTCTAATTCTGTTATTAATTTCTCTCGGCAGCAATCACATTTCCATAAGTGCTGAAGATTCCATATAAATCATGAATAATTAGAACTACAATGAAATTTTGACCCAAAAAAAAAGAACTACAATGAAATAAAAACATGTGATCTGATCATAAATACTTTTTAAATTATTTAATTTTAAAAATTTGAAAATCATAATTAATAATTTACCTATTAGTCTTTTGATAAATTCAGTTGATTACGAAATTTCCAATTTTTTGTCAATTAATTACTACCTCCAATCTTTAATATAGGAGGTAGTTTTACTTTTAATCTAATTTTAAATATAAAAGCTCAATTTATTTCGTTTATCATATTTATCTACTTTTTTTAAAAAAAAGTATTTGTAGTAGTTATACATATTAAATGTATAATCAAATGAGACGTGATTAGTAAGGGGTGTTTTAGGTAAGAAAATACAAATTTATTATAAATAACTAACTTAACTAATATTTTTAATCTACTCAAATTAATCAACTAGTTCTTACATTACTTTCGATTCTAATTATAAAAGCTAATTGACTAATTCGAAAAGATTAAAAAAATAAGTTAAATTAGCTATTTATAATAAATAAGTGTTATCTTTTCTAAAATATTCTTACTAATCAAGTGTATTAAATTAGGGTCTTATATTTAGAATCAAAATAAAAATCAAATGAAGTACTCCTCCGATCCTTATTATAAGACCCAATTTGACTTTTTATTTGGTCCTAATTATAAGACCCAATCCATTTTGTCTTTTATATTTATGCATTTTTTTCCAAGATAATCCTTCTAATAATGATAGTTTTAGCCAATATACTTAATTATCAAGGATATTTTAGGAATGACAACACTTATTTATGATAAATAACCAACTTAACTTACTTCCTTAATCTCCTCAAATAAGTCAATTGGGTCTTATAATTAGAACCGGAGGAGTATTATATTAGGCACCGAAAGTAGTGTTAAAGGTGGAAGGTAGTATTAATGAATAAGTATATATGTATAAATAAACTGTACAGAACTCCTTTAAAATATTACTCACTCCGATTTAAAATATAAGCTAAACTTTATCCATTTATGTTTATTGAAAAATTAGTTAAAATAAATTTAAAACACTAAATATGTAAGGTATATTTTTTTCTAAAATATGCTCTTGTTAACGAAGAAAATAAGTAAAAGAAACAATAAATAAATAAAAAAAGAAAGAGAATAGATAGGGATAAAATTAAAAAAAAGGCATTAAATATTTTGATAAAAATAAATATTATCTTATAAAAAGAACCAAGTTCTTTTAACAAAAGCTAACTTACATTTTTAACCGAAATACTAACGTTTTTAACATACTATAATCAAGTGACCCTCGATGCCGGAAAGAAAAAAGGCGGGGTAACCTCCGAGCATAAGAACGTTAGTTCTTGTTTGACCCCCAAAAAAAAAAAACATTAGTTCTTGTAATCTCAGTTTTCCCTTTTGGGTCAACCTGGTCTATGTCATTGTCCCTCTTGCTGGCTTGTTCCCTCTCTAGAATCTTCTTCGATCGTTGAAAATTGAAGGCTTCGGCTCGCATCTTCTTTAGTGGATAACGCGAACAGCTCGCTGCCTGAGATTACACTTCCTCTTTGTAAGTTGATTCAAACAATTTTCAATTTTCTTCCCACATTTCCTGTGCTTGCCTTCCCGGAAAATAGTTTTGCGGCAAAATGGGTTCTAGAATCCGATTGCATTGAAGTGCTTTCCCAGTGATTTTTGTTCAAATTGATTTGCCGACTGGTTTTTTCTGTGCTATGCAGGATTCCAGATACTCTGTAATTCCTTTCGCCCGTAGGATTTTGCTGGATGGAGGAAGCTCAGGAGCCTCAAACTCAACCTCTGGGTATTCTTTTCCTCATTTTCAGTTGTTGATCACAAAACCCTTTGCTTATGCGTTTCAATTTTTCAGTTTCTGCTTGCTGCTCATAGCTTGATTATCCATTTATCTATGATCTGCTTGCATTTGCTCACATTGAAATTAGGAGTTAAGTGAATGATGGCTTATGACTTTTCACGTCTAAATGCTTTAATTAGGAGTTACCGCTTGCTGCTCATAACTTGATTTATGTTTCCTGTTTAGCGTGCTAAAAGTGTAATGTTCTTCGAATAACATCTTTTTTTTTTTCTCATTACTGCTACTGATGGCTTTGTCTTTACTGCATGTTAAGGGAAAAAAATTTGAGAATTTATATGATCTCTTCTATGAATCTGACCAACGATGTTATGCCATTAGTCCATGTGTAGGGTGTTGGTACTATAAGCGAAATGATGGGATATGGTGAGGGATATATTCTCATGATGTTTGTTTGTTGATTGAAATAGGGTCTTTCTTTAATGACACATATGGTTAACTTATATTACTGTTATAAAGGAATGTTCTAAATGAGGTCCATAATTCATTTCTGTTGTTATTCTTTGCAGGTGAAGGAGATCAAAATGAAATAATTACTGAAAGTTCTGCATTTGTTAAAGGGGAACCTCCACAAGAAGTGAGTAATCCGCCTAAAGTTGACTCAGAGGTTGAAATCCTCCACGAGAATGTTACAAAACAAATAATTAAGGAAGGTCATGGTCAGAAGCCTACCAAATATTCAACATGCTTTTGTAAGTACCACAGTTCAACTGTAGTTCCACACTGGTATACGTGTTCATTCCATAGTTTGACAAATCCATTATTGATTTCTTGAGTAATATAGGAGCATGGTGCGCAATATCATCGTGCTGTTTCATCATTGGCTGTGCTTATCCTATTATGGCATCGTGTACATAGTTCACGGTATTAAATGCTTGCATTGTTACTGAAACTTGATTTGTACATCTACAGTCTTTTCAAAATTTATCCAACTGCTACTAAGTTCACACTATATTGTAGATGAACTTCTTTTCTTTTCTCTCTCTCTCTCTTCCTTATGTTATCTGATTGCTTATACCTCATTTTATTAGTTAAGTGAACAGTTAGGATGAGGCTAAGAATGAGACTAATTAACTTTAGTAATAGATAGTAGATAGAGGTGTGATGCTCTGAACTTTGAAGTTTTTGCTGTGATATGCCACGCAGGAAAAGCATATTCAACGTTTAAGTCAGCTTTCACCAAATATAGTATGTGTTTTTACGGGGTCTATTCTAGAATTCCTGTGCAAAATTGATCATGCCTGCCTACATAGCAACATCGCCATTGCTGTAGTATCAAAACATAACATATTTGGACATCAAATGCTGCTTTATAATTAAAAGTACTTACTTCCAGAGTCCAGATATGGATAAAAATAGGGATGGCCAGAATGACATTGACTGTCTTGTCCTCCTGTATTTATTCCTATTGATCCCTTAACATCCGTTGTTTCCAAGAGGTTTGTCTCTTACTGCTTGTCAAATTAATGACTCTGACCTAGATGGCATGCGATGGTAGTTCATTACAGGGCATGGACTGAAAGCACACAGCACAAGTTTGAAGACACATGGGATGAGCAACGACCCACTGAAATGATATTAGGGAAAGGTATCTTCCTGATCAGCATAAAACATATTTGCTTTCTTCACTGGTCGACATCATACATGTATCAAGTGTAAATTTTGGCTCTGTCCTGTGGGAGATTGCACTTATATCGATGTCTATATCCTAATTTCTTTTCTGTATTGGTAACTTACTGGATATGTGATGTCCAATAGTGTGGTCATCTTCTGGTATTTATGCATATTGAGAAACGAAAATAAGTTTCCCTAAATGGTGGAATGATTTGTGTACTTCCAAAATGTTGTAGTTTGTGCTATTTTTGAGAAAATTGATGCATGAAAGTTCTGAAAGTAGTAATGTTTTGCTGCTTTGTGAAACCTCCGTTAAGGGTAGTCAGAGATGCTAATGGCACATGATTACAAAGCCTGACTTTGCTCCCTCTTCCTTTCCACACTCACCCTTTGCTCTCTCCTCAAGCCTAAAGAAAGTTCTCTCTCTAATTGTTTTCTAATGTTTGTGTGATATTTTGTTGGCAAACTCTAGCTTCCTAGTGCAATAATGTGCTGACATGTTAAAATTTGATGGTATTGCTGTGAAACAGAGAAGAAAGAGATGACTGGCTTGGCTATTGGTGTGGCCAGCATGAAAGCTGGTGAGCGTGCCTTACTGCGTGTGGGCTGGGAATTAGGATATGGAAAGGAAGGCAACTTCTCTTTTCCAAATGTTCCACCTATGGCAGATTTAATTTATGAAGTTGAGCTCATAGGCTTTGATGAAACAAAAGAAGTAAGTTGCCTTAGAATTATCACATGGCATTAAACTTGATCAGATGCTAATAGCTTATAACTTTGCAGGGGAAACCCCGCAGTGATATGACTTGATCAGATGCTAATAGCTTACAACTTTGCAGGGGAAACCTCGCAGTGATATGACTGTTGAGGAGAGGATTGGTGTGGCAGATCGTAGAAAGATGGATGGAAATGCTTTGTTTAAAGAGGAGAAATTGGAGGAGGCTATGCAACAGTATGAAATGGTTGCGCACAATTCCTCTGAGCTTCAGCTTCATTTTATTCTTTCTTTTCTCTCTTATAATGAATCAATTATTTTGACTGCTTCGGTTCTTGTCAGGCCATAGCATATATGGGAGATGACTTCATGTTCCAGTTGTTTGGGAAGTATAGGGATATGGCTTTGGCTGTAAAGAATCCTTGCCACCTTAACATGGCTGCATGTTTGATTAAGCTGAACCGTTATGACGAAGCCATAGGACAATGTAGCCTTGTAAGTATATGATAATACGAGTCTATAATAGACCAAGTTTTCAAGTGCTTTTTTCTTGCCTTTCTTCTGACACGTGTTTATTTTGTTCTTGGATGCCATGCTATTTGCTTAGGATTTCAATTGACACTGTATTTCAGTTCATCTTCCATGTTGTAGGCTGTGATTGGAATATGACCATTAAAAACACGATGATGCTCTGATTATGTTGACAATGGCAAGACAGTACCATGTTTAATTGGCTCCATTTAACTTTGATGAAGAAAAAGTTAATTTTTTCAGTCCACTGTTGCCCATTCCTTATTAGGGTTATATCTTTCATCGTCATCCCTTGTTAGGGCTTTCCTTTAGCAGTAAGCTTTTCTTGTCAGATTTTCTCAATCAGTGTAAACGTATACCTACCGTCACACCGTGGATACTTTTGGCCGCCAATTTAGCCTGAGTTGTGTTATTTAAACAGAGCTTTTTGCACAAATTCACTAGTGGCTATATCTTAGTTTGGCCGGTCCCACCTAAATTTAGTTTTGATGGAGCCAGTTGAATTTAGATAAAGCCAGTAGTTTGCTAGGGTTTTTCTGGGTAAGTGTGTTCTGATGCAAGTTGAATTTAACAACCCTCCCCAAAGGAATGATTTCTCACTTTGCGTGCGCACGTGCACACATGCATGCAAATAAACACATGAAACTCATGGTTCAATGAATTTTGTTTGATGAGATAATTGACCCTGCAGGTGTTGAGTGAGGATGAAAACAATGTGAAAGCATTATTTAGACGAGGTAAGGCTAGGGCAGCACTAGGCCAAACAGATGCTGCCAGGGAGGATTTTCTGAAAGCAAAGAAATATGCCCCAGAGGATAAAGCAATAGCAAAAGAATTGCGATTGCTTGCGGAACAAGACAAGGCTCTTTATCAAAAGCAAAAAGAGATATATAAAGGAATGTTTGGACCAAGGCCTGAAACAAGACCCAGGCAAAAGAATCTTCTGATTCTTATTTGGCAGTTGTTGCTGGCAGTATTTCATCGCCTCATTATGTTCTTCAAGCGTGAAAGGCAAAAATCTGACTAATCAAAGCTGTTGTTGAATAAACTGAATAATGGTGGTTGACAATGGCCTTAGTTGATTCTATAGGGTCCGTGCCTTGTGCAAGTGCTAAAATATTCAGGAGTTAAAAGGATCAAATCTTCTGGTTAGGACAATCATGTTTGTTTTAGAGTACTTTTCAAAACACAATTTGTAAGTCATGAGCGTTGGGTGAGAATGTATGAGCATGAATCCAATCAAACTGCTGTTTGAAGTTTGTCTCTTATTTATCATACTTTTGTCACACTGCGCATCTAGTTTTGTTTCATACTTCACTCTTCTGGCCACCTTTTTACCATAAATGTTACGTCTCTCTCAAAGTAAAGTGAGATTCTTTTCTTGACTTGATGAGTATTCTCAGTAGTTTTCTAGTAAAAACCAGCATTTTCCACTTCTCTTTTATTTACCCCTTTTTACTAAATTTAAAAAGATGGTATGTCTGAGTTGTGAGATTCAAAGGTTGATGAATAGATGGAGAGGGAATAGAACAGAAACAGAATCCAAGTTAACTGTATGGTTTGGTCATTGGAAGATTCTTGACAAATATAACAACAATAAGTTCTTGTTCTAGGGGATGATGTTGACCATATGATTATAACAAACGAGTATTGTTATTCTCTATTAACAACCAAATATTTTAATTTATCTATTTCATTCTTGATTAAAAACTGTTCGGTGAAAAAAATTAAAACAAAAAACAAAAACACACAACGGATACAATTAGGTAGATCGAAACCGTTAAGAATTGAAAGGGCAACAAATAAAGCAGTAAAAGGGAATAAATTAGGTCTTATTTATTGACTTCCTTTCTGAGATAGAAAATGAACTATGAAGATAAAGACGCAACAAATAAACTACCATGGTTGTTTGGGAATAGAAGTCCAGGCACAATAAGCACAGACAAGCTTCTGGGAAATATACACATAAACAGCAAAAGATAAACTCATAAGTAACAAGTCTTTCCAATCGCCCTTCTGCTGTGGACTCAGATTCTGCTTCACCTTCCTCCCAACCTTCTCAAAACTGTTCAACAATTTCAGAAACCCTAATTTCCCTCCCATGATCTCTTTGTTCGCTTGGGCATTAGATCCATTCGCAGGTCCTCTGCTCTGGCAGGATTGTAGAATCAGAATCCTGGGGCCCTTTCTGTTTCTGATTTCAGTAGTGGGTCCCCTTCTGGTGTGACAGTAATAACCCACAGGAAGAGCTGCCATGGATGGACAAGAAGAAGCCTTCAACTTTCAGGTCAGGCAGAAGAAGAAGAAGAAATTAAGAAAGAGAAATTGGGTGTCAAATGAATTATTCGTGAGGAAGAAGAAATGCAGAAGATGGCATGACGTGACTGAAAAAGAGATCGGGAGGAGATGATTCAGCTTAAAGAAGAGTTTCTTTTTGGTGACTGATCATTCAGAATCACAAGATACTTTCTTCAAGCGGCGTAATGGATAAGGGACGTAGGAAGAAAGTCTTGTGTGGACTCTGAAGTACGTACACGAAAGGCTGTGTTTGGCGTATGGGATGGAATTATTATTTTTTGAAAAAATTACACTCAGGTCCCATAAAAGACAATTAATTTTAAAAAAATCTCTGAAAATCCTGAAATGATTTTGAAGTCCCTAAGAACCTGTGTTTAATTAATTATAATTGTGAAATTATTTATTTAGCCTCATTAATTTTATTGTAGCAATTCATTTACAACCTCAACAATAGCTGTTAACAACCCGAGAAGAAGTAGTTGACAACTTCGGCAGTGCTCCTGACAACTCACTTTGTGGGATGCCAGGGGCATTGTCAAAGTTGTTAACCACCTCTCCTCGATTGTCAACAGCCACTGTTGAGGTTGTAAATGAATTATATTGTGTTCAAATTAATGGGAGTAAATAGGTAATTTTACAATTACAATTAATTATACACAGGTCCCTGGGGGTTTAGGAATCATTTTGGGATTTTCAGAGACTTTTTTGAAGTTAATTATCTTTTGTGGGAATTGAATGTAATTTTTTCATATTTTTTTGCCATCGCTATGGAATTTAATGAAATAGAATATTGAGAAAAATATCTTCTATTAAAAATTTTGTTTATAATACTCCTTTTTGTGTATAAAAATTTATCAGATCATACTCACTAATAAAAATTTTTATGGGAGACTTTTTTCCAATATTCTCTTTGTTCTATTGTATGAAGTTTAATTCTGTGATGATGTTATTTTATTTATTATTTAAATTTATTATATAATGGATAAAATGAAATGACTTTAATTTTATATTTTATTTATAAAAATAATTTTCAAATAAAAAATGTGTGGAAAATTTAGCTTTAATTACAGAACAAGCTTTGACATTTCACTAAACAAAGTACAAAACTTGTTCGTCTTGAGCACACCCGATTTTCTGAAGTATGTTTTTCTTCTTATAAAACCCACATCACAATAACTTGATAAAATATAACATGTGAGGTACTATTTCCTGCTCTTATTACGAAACATCTTCAAAAAAACATCAATAATCCTTATCATACGTTATTTAATGTGGTATTGATTAATTTTTTTCTACTATCAACTCTATTTAAAATCATTAGATATGATAAAAATAATACAAATGCGAAAATATTCCGTTCAAATATGAGTAAAAAAAAAAAAATTTTCCATTTTCGAACGAAGTTAATAACTTAATAATCTCTTCTTGTTCTGAATTAGATAGTTGGAGAAATATGTGGGGTCAAAATTGCATTTAGCATCATGAAATACTTTCTTGTAGTGGTATTCAGTATCTTAAAGTGATTTTTTTATTCATTTAGCATCCTAAAATATTTGTTCAGTAACACTTAATATCTTAAAATAATTTTTATGCAGTATTAATTTTATCCTTAAAGTGTTTTCTTAGTAACAATGAGCATCCTAATGTTTAGGATATTGAGTATTCTTAAAAATTACTTCAGGATACTAAATTTATTGTAAATTAAAATTACAAAAGTATTTTATGGTGCAAAAATTATTTTAGAATAGTGAGTATTGCACTAATTCTTTGGAGGCAATGTTTCTTTTTAAGTAGAAACACAAGTGATAAAGAAAAAAAAATTGTGAATAAATTTTCAACACGTGAGCAACATTTTTTTAAGGCTCCTAACTATTTCAATATTAGGGTGCAAATTAAATTAATGATGATTTTTTTAATGATATAGTTAATAACCTTGAGTACAGTTCAAGACAATTTTTTTTTTTTAACAAAGTGATCATTTAACTTTGTCTATGGTGCACCAAAATGCAAAAGCAATGAATTTAATGCTGTGTATGTTTGAAGTAATGGTGAGAAGTATTTATAGAGAATAAAGTAATGACTTAAAGCTATACCTCATGGAGCAATATACCATTTCAATTAAAAAGACATGATCATGTGTTTTTTCATATATAAACCAATACATAACTTAGTGTGATATGCTTCTATAAGTGTTTTTAACAAATAATAAGAGACATGACCTTGGTGATTTTAGTGTTGTAATTTTCTATGCAACTTTTCATATAAATTTTTAATTTATAAGGACATTACCTTAGTAATTTCTAAGAAGCTATTGTTTTGGTTCCCATAATTAATAGTTTTGCTAACATTGTTCACCTCAAATCCAAATTTTTATGAAAATGATAAGAATTAACGTTTTGAATGAAATAAATCATGGGATGAAAAACCACAATTTAAAATAACAAAAACTAAACTAAAAATGTAATCAAGCAGTAAGAATTAATAATGATATTACCTCCAATCCTTAATATAAAAACTTATTTGACTTTTATTTTGATCTTAAATATAAGACCCCAATCCACTTTGTTTCTCATATTTATGCATTTTTTCAATGTAGTCCTTCTAACAATGGTAGTTCTAGCTAATACACTTAATTAGTAAGGATATTTTAGAAAACACAACACCAATTTAAAACAAACAACTAACTTAACTTTTTTTAATCTTTTAAAATTAATCAAATAGTTCTTATAATTAAAGTATTAACTGAAAAAATAAAGAAGTGATCAGTGTATAAAATATTTCAGAAGCTAAATTGCCTTTTTAAGCAGAAGGGCTCCATCGTCTTTTGGCGTGTCCTCCTCATGTCACATGCGCAGAGAAGCAGAACACGGTTGTCGCCACGCAAGGGAGTACAAAGAAGTGGCCGCAGGGGATCAAATTCAAACCAAACAGCGTCAACTTGGAGGAAGCAACCAATAAACAATTAATGTGACGTCAAAGTCAGTGAAAGAGTCAAAGAAGGGCAGCCTTTTCATTTCACCCTTTACTTTCATACACGTGTCGCCCTCTTCCCTCACCTGCTTTCCTTGCAGGCTGCCGCTCCAGTTCTTTAATATTTTCAGTCAAATCATTAAATGCTTCAATGCTTCAATTCCCATTTTGGACATGGGATGGGACACGTCTAACCTCTGTGACAGTAACTACAACTCCATGCTCCATCCAATAAATTTTTTTAAAAAATTATTATAGGGTAAATTTTAATTTGAGTTTATCTTAGTTTTTTATGTAATTTGTTAACTTTTTTCTTCAATATTTATTTTTCTCATTTATCATACTATTTCACATGACATTTCTGTCTATATTTTTTATTTATTATAAGAACATATTTAAAAATAAAAAATCTATTTCTAAGTTCTAATATTTTTATTATTTTAAACTAATTTTAATTGATTATCCCTTATTTGCAAATTAATTATTTGAATTTTGTAATGAAGACCGGATACCTCAGATAAACTGGCATGGAAAGAAAATTCTTTGGGTGCATATAAGGTAAAAGATGGAGCTTCCATTTTAACTAATGGGGATATTGCAGTTTTAAATGATTTCTAGAGATTCATTTGGAAATTTTCTTTGTCTCAAAGGATGTTGCTTTTTACTTGGAAATGCATTAGACATGCTATCCCTTCTTGTGATGTATTGAAGGCTTATCACCTTAATATTTCTGGCTTTTGCTCTTTTGGTTGTCAAATAGAGGAGACTTTAGAGCATCTTTTCATATCCTGTCCTTTCTTTGGAGCTACGTGGTTTGGCGGTCTTAACATAAAACTGCACCATGATAGTTTTCAACAGTTTATTGTTTGGCTAAAGAATACTCTCCCTGTTCTGGTCAAGGATGGATATGTTATTGTTGCTTGTGGGATTATCTGTGTTTTAAATGCTATCTGACAAAAGCGAAATTTAATCATATATCAAGGGAAGAAGGTATCTTTAATTGCTACTATCACAGAGATACATGGCACACTCTCTTTATCTCAGTTAGCCTTTTTTTCTCAGTCTGATATGAATAATTATAAGTCTCCTGTGCAATCTGTTTTGAGCAAAGACTTCCCAATTAAGAAAGAATGGGATATTATTCTATATAAAGTAAAGAAATAGAGGACTACTCACAGTCAGGGAATTATATGCTTCAAAGGAACAACATTATAACAATTTCTATGGCGTAGCGAAAATTACAAGGGTCAAATTTTTTTTGGCTATGCCTCAGAGCTTCCCTTTATTGGATCAAGAGTTCTGGAGGTTTTACACATCAAGGATTACAATCATTAACGTTTCATCACAATTCCACCTAAACCTCCTCTCTCTGTTGATCCACCTGGAAAGACATTTTTTTTTACTTTTATCTTGTGTTAAGAGTTATAATACTAGAGTAGTTCCTTTTCTTTTGTTTTTCAATTTTTCTTATGAATTTTGTATGTCTGTATCGTTTGGGAAGATGTAATCTTCTTTACTTTTAATATCATTTTGTCTTTTTACCAACCAAAAAAAAGATTATAATTAAAAAAATAAGAATTAAATATATTATAAGTAATTTATATTTATAATCAAAATTTGTTTCTACGCGTGCATTTCATGCAGTGAGTGGAATTCACTGCAATGCAATCCCATCTATAAATCTTTTTAAAGTGATTTATATGAATTAAGAAATATCATTATACCAATAAAAATTTTAAAATTAAATTCTATTAAAAGTATCAATTTTTCCCTTAAGTCAAATATGCCACCAAATGAACTGGATAGATATGTGAATATTTTTTTTTAAAATATTTATAAATATTCTATTAAATTTTATAAATTATCTTATACTTAAATCAAATTTTAAAATATTACTTGTACACTACCCTTTTGTAAAATATGATGCTATTATTCGTAATTTTTAGGAGTATTATATTTTAAAATAAAGAGGAGAGGATCGCAATTAGGTCTCGGGGGAAAAAGAGAAGGAATATAGATTAGTAAAGTAGATAAATTAATTGATAAATATAAAGAAATATATTATTATTTTTCTTTGTACATGTGACGTAATCAAACCATCAACTATATTCTTAAAAACTTATAATACTCTATTCCTTTTAAAACGGGTTAGGTATGACATTATGAGATCCGAATAGATTGAATTAATGAAATTTGAATAATACTTTAATTAGAATTTGGATATATTGAATTAAATGAGGAGCATAATTATTATATAGAATTTTAATTCGATACTCAAATGAAGAAATTAAATTAATTTTGAATTTAAATATATTGAATTAAATAAAAAGTGTCATAATTAAATAGTATGTGAATTAGGGGCTTAAATAGATAAATAAATATATAAATTTAAATTTTCATATGTTCATCCTCAATTCCCCATCTCTAATTCAAATCCGATTTAATGAATACAAAAAATTATACTCCTATAAAAAATATATCCTGAGCTACCTTAGATAATGCAATTTATTAAAATTAAAATTTAAAATATAATGAAATATTCTAATCTGCGCAGGAAAAAAAATTCTAGTTAAAATATAATAAATCACATAGCTAATCCTTAAATGAAAGGCTGATATTTTTTTGAATAAGAATTAATTATGAATTCCATACGCAGTCTTTGCCTTTCCCTCCCCACCAAAAGTCTTCGTAATGTCTTTATCCTGTTTAATGAACTTGCCTTTTACCGGGGGGGAAAAAGGTTTGAAATTCAAAAGAATGAGAATTTATATAAGATATTTGTTTCATACACCCTCAATTTTCAATTCTATTCGGAATTTACCCCATTTATAAGATTAGAATTCATATGTAATGATTTTAAAAGTATTTTCCCATTTTGATTAAAAAAAGTATTTCCTCATTTATATAATTATAATTCATTATTAATGCTTTTAAGGTAAAAAGTCATATGAATTATGTACTCTTGGTTTTAAAAATAAAGTGTTACAAGTTCTTATATCCTAACAAAGGGCTGAAATTTCATTCCCATTTCTTGCATTTGAGAGGAGTGACTAAAAAATACTCGTCCTCCGTCGCATTAAAAAATATTGTCAGTGTGGTTAACTTATTAATATTTTAAACATATAGTATTACCTCATGTTCTAATTATAAGACCTCATTTGTAAACTATAAATAAGATCTTATAATTGGGACCGAAGATAATAATATTTAAGTTAAATAATAACTTATATTAATTGAACAGAAAAATTATTTTAAAAAATTATTCCAGCAACGCCTAAAATTTTGTTTAATGTCTTACCAAAAAAAAATCGTTTAATGTCTTTTATAGTTTTCCCCTTCACACCATCAATTATTGACCATTAATTGGTGGGAAAATTACAATCAAGTTAAAAAAACATAATTACTAAAAAATCCTAATAACAACATAAGTAATTTGTAACGACAAGTTTCAGAGTACAAAATGATAAATTATAAAAACTTGTTTGGTAATTATTTTTTTTTCATGAGACCTCATTGTAATCCTTTCTAAATTGGTTTAATTACCAAGAAGTTTTTTCAAAAAAAAAACTTAGATAAAATTTCTCACATCCATTATCTTAAATTTTTCAATCATACATGACTATGTGTTCTTTTTTGTTCAACATGAATTTTTAATTAAATACTATTAAATGTTAATATTTTAAAAAAAAAGTGCACATATTCATATGTGATCAGAAAACTTGACATAATGAATGTAAAAAACCTGATGAATTAATGTAATTATTGTGCTTTTTTTTTTAATTTTGCACCAAGAAGCACTTTAAACATATATAGATCAAACCAAGCATTTCAAACATATTGTTATTTTAGTTCTAATAGAAGTTTATATTTCAATATAAAAAACGTATCTTTTAACCTTATATAATATTTTAATTATTTTAATTTTTAAATTTTTTGAAGTGCTTTTTTGAGTCATCCAATTTAATATTGTTTATTTCATTAGCAAAAAAATACCAACATTAAAATTTAAATTTTAATAAAATATTATCAGAAACAGAAATATGAAATTTATTTTTTTAAAACTAATTAACATAAAAAATTATCATTTAAAATTAAGGATATCAACATTAGAATATTAGAAAAAATAATAAAACTAAAAGACCAAATTAGATTTTACATAAAGTTAGAGGATAGAAGATGCCATTTTATTTTTATTTTGTGAGGCAAAAAAATATTTTTATTTTATTTTGCATGATAGTTAACTATAAAATATGAAGTTGATTTAGGGAGTGGTCGAAATAACTTTTAAAGCCCCGAGCAAAGTAAAGTAATTTTAATAGACAAAATAAATAATATGTGAAAAGAATTTTATTTTAATCGATATAAAATATTTTTTAAAAAGTAATTGTAGGCATTGTCACCCCCCTTTATAGTCAAACCGATGAATTAACCTTGATTGTGATTTGACCAACGCCTTTTGAGCTCTTCGGATTTCCTTGCTTTGGCCTTTAACTCAACCAATGCGCCATTTCTTCTTTATTAGTAACCCGAAAGGCACATTTTCAATGCACAACTTATTTTGGCAATTTTTTCAAAACAATATAGAAATTACTAATTAGAGCACGAAAGAATAAAATATTTTTGTTTATTTCCCTCAAAAATATATATTCAATTAAATAGTTACGAAAAGTATGATGGTGATTCTATTGTTAGAAATATAATTAATTTCATCTAAAATACTTTTCAGAAAATAATATTAGGATCAATAAGTAATATTTTCAAATTTTTGTCAATACTAATTTTGTACTATTGATTTCACATCTCTCTCTCCTTTTTTTTTTTTTTGGCCGAGCACATTTTCTCACCTGTTAGAAGATTTTTCGCATTAAGTAGGACAGACAAACAAATTAATTATTTCTTATACATGTCAATAGTGTCATTAAATATTTTTTAACATTAAATATATTTTTAACATGGACTAACTCAAAATATGATGTGCTGCCTGAGGAGTCTTATATGGTCACTCACTCGAAATCTACTACCTCTCTCCAATCTTAAATATAAAATCTATTTATAGTATAATCATATTTATATTGTGCATATAAATTAATATATTTATATGAAGGGCTATATAGGAAGTTACAATACTAAAAACCCTACATATTAAATACATTGTATTTATTTAAATTATGTTGGTTCATAAACCAACATATCGTTGCGACTTTTATTTAATAAGGTGTTTTCCAAAACTATTCTTCAAGGTATCATTCTATGGTCTATATAAACCCCTCAGCATCACTTCATTTGGACACAACACAACACAAACACTAAAATCAAATTTATTACTTTTGTCTTTGAGTACACACACAGAGATAGAGTCAAATTATCACTTTGTAAAAGCACTGTTATCTTTGTTTGAATAGGAAATTCACAGGTCATCCCAACTTATATCCAATAAGATAGAAATAGGTAGGGGTGAATTAAGCCTAAAAGAAAGTGCTGCCCCACACCTTGAAGACATCATGCACTGCTCTCTTTCCTCATCTTTTCTTCTTGTACTTTTCAAGAACTATTCCTGCCAATATATATTACCTTTGTCCTAATTAAAAACATCATTTGTACTCTATAATAAATATTATAAATTAGAATTGGAGGTAATATATATTATCATGTTTGGAAAAGCACACTTGTAGGTGAATGATCAAACACATACAGAATTTTCAGATTCACTTAGCTTTTTTAAGTTTTAATGTACATACATATATATTGAAACTTAATATATATTTTTAGGGTTAAAGTATAATTTTAATTTTGATCTTATTTCTCAAGTGTAATTTTTCTCTATGATCTTTTTAGTGGTGCAATCTTGATCTTTTTTTTGTACAATTTGAATCCTGAAGGGTAAAATTGTACCCCAAAAAAAATCAGAGACAAAATTATACCTAAAATATAGGAACAGAAACAAAATTACACTACTAAAACATTAGAAACAAAATTATACTTAAAAAATAAAATAGAATCAAAATTGTACCTTAATTGCATTTTTTTAAGATCGCATCGGGGAAACACGTGCTCATGTGATTGGCAATTTGACATACCAAAGTATATACCCGAAGCAGATCCACCGTCCCCTGCCGGAATCCACAGCTTTGTCATGACGTTAATGCTTTTAGTCTCTTTAACTTTATTCTGATGGGGACAAACAATATAAAACACTATTTCTGTTCTTTCTGTTCTGCTCTAAATATAATATTCTTATGTCAACGATATAAAGATAATATATTTAGAACCGGAAGAGTAATATTAAAAGATTTAATTAAAAAAATTATAGGCACAGAATCAAAAATTGAAAAGAAGTATAGATGCTTATGAAATGATTTTTTTAAAATACAAAACATATTTGTTTGCATAAAAACACAAGCACCATGGCAATGTCTTGCAAGCAAACAAGGTATTTAATGATAATTAGCTTTAAAAGATTAATAAAATTAGTTAAACGAATTATTTATAAAAATCTTTTTTAATTTTTTCTAACATATCCTATATAATTATTTGCACTAGAAATTACACCTCATTAAATCCCTTCAATACACCGTTCTCTTATTTTATTTCTTTGTATTTTCTTTTATATTTTATTTATTTCCTTAGATGTTGATGTGCACGAGTGATAATGCATGATGTAGAACTTTTTTAATCCATCTTATTGGGTCGGCTCATTTGAAATAAATATCTTAACCGAATCAATAATGATAATTCAAGAAAAAAATATAAATTCATAAGATAAAGTGAATTAAAATTTTATATTTTAAGATGAAAATAAATTCCTTAGCTAATTTTTTTTAAAAAACATAAGGAGGTATTAGAATTGTAAAAGTATACCCATGACCTGGGTTTAATAATGATACTAAAGACAGTCCATATTGCAAATAAATATTAAAATTCCAATTCCATCCCTCTAAAATATTATGCCCACCTTTTTAAAGCATATTAGAAGAATTTGAGCCATAACATTTTTCTTGAGCCTAGTCCACTCCTCATCTCTCATCACATTAGTTATTGTCAAATGTCAATATTATAACAAAATCATCAAAATAATAATATCAAAATTTAGTCTTTTTTGTTGTTGTCTAGGGTATCCTCTCACCCGAACAGTAAGAAACTAATTTCTTGAGATACTATCGGAAACCCCTTTTAATAATGTATTTTTCATATAAATCGCCCCAAAAATCAAACATTGAACATGATATTTAAAATGCGCAAGTCTCTTTCACTTAGACCAATGCTTTGTTGGTAAATTTAGTCATTTTGAGAGATATACTTGCCTATTCTCTCAACTAGTGTGAAGAATCTAAAAGCTATCATCAAGTAAGCGTTGGATCACGCCCACAATTTTTCTCAATTGTCTAATTAAATATTTTTCCCATGGCATCTACTTAAACAGAGATCATATTATCTCTGCTATTTAATATAAGAACTAATTAATTAATTTGAACAAATTAAAAAAACTAGTTAAGTTAATTATTTGTAATAAATAAATGTTGTCTTTCCAAAAATATTCTTATTAATTAAATGTATTGGCTAAAATTACTATTATTATAAAGGACTACTTTGAAAAAAAACTGATAAATATGATAAATAAATAAATTAAAATTATATTTAAAACCAAAATAAAATTAAATAAGTTCTTATATTAGACACAGGAGATATAATAATCATTTAAGCCAGGAGAGAAATGTAGATAAAGATGGAGTCCATTATCGTGGGTCTCATGTGGCTTCCACTCTGCATCCCTCTTTCGCCCGAAACACCATAGACCTGGATTCATTAAATTGAGAGGAAAATTATTTTTTATATACTATTTAAAATTTTTTTACCAGCAATTATTTAAAGTTTTTGTTGTTGAATTATAGTATTTGAATATTGTGGGGTTTAAATGGAGATAACATTTTAATGTGATATTTTCTTAGATTTTTAATACAAGATATTATTTAATTTTTATTTTGGTTTTAAATATAAGATCCCAGTCAATTTGTCTGTCATACTTATTTATTTATTTTCAAGATAGTTTTTCTAACAATAGTAGTTCTAACCAATAAATTTAATTAATAAATATTTTAGAAAAGACAACACATATTTATTACAAATAACTAATTTAATTTATTTTTTTAATCTATTCAAATTATTCAACTAGCTCTTATATTTAGGATTAGAGGTAATATTTTGATTTTAAAGTTGGGACCTATAATCTTGGTAAATTCACTTGACCATCAATTAGTGAACAATTAAATTAACACTATAAATTTCAATAAAAATATGGTATTAAATCTTTGACCAAGAAATTTGATAATTTTTCTCAACATGAAAAGTTACGTTTTTTTTCCCCCACGTGCATCTAGTATTTTGGGCTTATCCCACCTTAATGAAGAATTTGTTAGGATGTAGATTAAAAAAGTTTTGCTTTAATTATATGAATTTTTTTTTGATAAGTTACCTAAACACCCTTAATTAGAATAAAATCGAGCATGACCCTTTTATGTGGGAAGCTATTTCACCGAGTATTTAACACAATGCATTCTTAACATATTTTTACTCAAGAATTTTAGTGTTTGTTTGACATCATTTATATAAACACTTATAAAATATTTTATACAAATTGAGATAAATTTTTTTTTTTACTTATCTTATAGTATTTCATAAACTAAGATTAAAAAGATACTTATAACTCATTTTAAACGGGCTGGTAATATATTTCTTTTACCATTAGAACAAAAGTGTTAGGCACTACGAAATTTCGTGGTTTTACCCCACAAAAATCCGGTTTTTCATTTTTGTTACCGTAGAGAAGTCGTATAAATAGGTCAAAAGAAGAGTAACACTGAAAAAGTCATAATTTTTGCACGATGAAAAATAATACTCCTCCGTCTATAATATAAGACCTAATTGTTGAGTTAATTTTAGTCATAAATATAAAGCTATTTCTTATATAAATATTTCTAATTTACCCTTTTGATTATACCATGAATAACTATAAGTCAACTATAAAAAGAGAAGAGAGAGAGAGAGAGGACTAAAAAAGAAAGATATTATGATGTTTAGAGAAAAAACATATCATATTTTTTTAATTAATTAATTTAATTAATTTTTTAATATAATCAAATTAATTAAATATGTTTTATATATTAACCGGAGGAGTAACTAATTAAACCTTTTTTATCGGGTAAGCAGTTCACCTCAAATTATTTCGGGCACTAAAGACGGCCAAACTTCTTTCATTACTGTACTATTTAAGTATTAATTAAAAAAGATTTTTTTTACTCTATCGGGAAAAATTCTCTATCATGCCGCCGCCTGCGCGCAATGCGCAACCCCTTTTGCTTTTACTTTCTCGTCTCCACGAAGTCACACATAACACAATGCGTCCTACGCACTTTGCGTATTCAAGTCCAACTCTTTCTCTCTCCCCCCACAGTGGTTAAACTGCGTTGACTGAGATAAAATCTCTGTCCTTTTTTCAACTTCCTTCTCCAATTTTCTGCTTTCGAACGCATCGTCCACCTCTGCCCTAATCTTCCCTTCCCTTCCTTTTCGCCGGAGAATCGTCGCCGGTACCTTTTTCCGATTAATCACACCGCTGCCTGTCGCGTCGGTAATTTCCCTGTCAGTTTTATTTTTTCCCTTTCTCTGCACGTTCATCTCCGGCCTTGTTACCGAGATAGGGTTCAAGAAACCCTAGTGTTCCCTTTGCTGTTTTTGCTGCTGTGCAATGAACTCAGAGATATATTTGGATTGCTTCAGCTCATTGACTTATATAAGCATATGTTTGTCTCGTTGGGTAATTACTGATTTGGCGGCCGTTGTTTTTCTTCTGGTTTGTTATTTGCTTTGGGTGGTTTTCTCGATATGAAGAGGGTTGAGGTCTAGCGAGGATCTCCATTCGTACGGAGACAAAAATGGTCTGCAAAGATTCGAATCTGAATCGATCCTCTTCTTCTTCACACCGAACCTTTTACTATAACCTGATAAGTGCGGAAGGGATTGCTTTCGTCATCGTCTTCGGCGTCTCGGTATGACAGGGATCGAACGATGGATGAGGATCGGGAAGGCTCCCGGTTGGTTCGGAAGCGATCAGACCATGATTTTGATAGTTTTGATCGCAGAAAGGGGTTCGATCGTTACAGGGATACTGGAGATAATAGAGGATATGGAGCTGGAGGGGATAGGGGTTTGATTCAGAGGTCAGAGAGTTTTTGTGGGTCTAGGAGGGATTTTCCGAAGGGATTTCGGTCTGAGAGGGACCGGTCTCGGCGGGAAGGCAGTGTGTTTCATGGCGGAGATTTGGTGGTGGGTTAAAGGATTTCGATGATGGTGGCAGGGGGTGTGGGTAGCAGGGTTGCACTGGAAGATAGAGTAGTGCGGTCTCCCAGGAGTTGAGGGATGTAAAATCCCCGACATGGTCAAAAGATTCAGAGAGCGAGCATTCTAAGATGAGTGAGCAGTCTAAGATGAGGTCTTCTTCAAGAGGGTCAAGAGATGCAAAGTCGAAGTCGAAGTCTCCATCTTGGTCTAAGGATTCAGAGAGTGAACAATCCAAGAGTGAACAATCAAAGAGTGAGCAATCGAAGAGTGGTGGGGTGAAGAAACTGAGGAATTGCAGGTTGAGAGCCGTTGTAGTAGCAGTGAAATGGAGAAAGAGAAGAGAATGGAGCCAGAACCCATGCCTGAAACAGGACCAGAAGATGCTTCTAATGCTGCACCGAAGAATGAAGAGCAGACCTCTATTCCTTTGGACGGTGATGAGAAGGAAATCCAGACTGAAAGCCAGCTCAATGATACAGATACTGCTATGCATGAAATACCGGAAGAGTCAAAGAAAGAAGAGGCAAAACCAGAAGAGAAACCGATTCGGCCAAAACAGAATGTGGAGAAAGATGATAAGCTGCCAGATGTTCAGAATGATCCAACTGGGAAGTGCATGATACCGAAAATGAAATCGACTCCTCTTGTTTATGATGAGGACAAGGCAGAAGAGAGTTCAAAAGTCGAAATGGAGGGTGCGGAGCATGAGAAGCCTTTGCTTCATGAAGAGGAACATAAGCAGGACAGGGGTGTAGATCTTGAAGCCAGGGCAGACTCTGACAAGCCAGAACTACACAAGGAAGTTTCAACGGAAAATGAAGTGCTCAAGACAGATGGGGAAATGACGAGGGAGACTGTGACCAGCAACGTGAAGGATAAAGGCAAAAGTGTCTCTGTTACCCCTGCTGATGTTATTTCATCCTTCTGAAGATGGTTGTGGAATGACAGAGGACCCAGAGATCTTACGACATGCTCTGGCGATGCCATGGAAGGTCCAAGCACAAGGGGCTTTGAGTTGTTTTCCAGATCTCCTGTTAGGAAAGCGAGAGAAAACTGAGCAATCAAGTCTCGACAAACATAAAGATAGAAGCCTTTCAATGGAGGATCTTGATCTTTCTCTTAGTTTGCCCAATGTTTTTGGTTACCTATTGGTGCTCATGAGAGTACACCAGCCCCTGGATCCCCGGTCAAGCTCGAAGTGTACAATCTTTAAGTACATTTCGTACCACTCAGAAGGATTTACCGTGTCAATCAGGTCTTCTCAGGTCAATCTTTTTCATCACAACCCAAGCTGTTCTCTCACACAAAATTCAATCGACTATGAACAATCTGTTCATAGTCGCCGTTATTTCAGGGAATAGATCAAGTTTCTCATGGAGGCTGGCAAGGTCAGTCTCAGACCGATCCCAAACAGAAAGAAATTCCTTACGGTCAAGGAACTATGATTAATGGCAGTGGCACTTTTTGTCAGTCTCAAGCAGCATGGGGCATTTTGGATGGTCAAGCTGTGAAAGGCCAGCCTTCTAAGGTTCTAGAAGGTAGCTCAAAAATGGCCGGTGGACTTGACAGGCAATTGAGTTTTCATAAGCAGCTGTCAGGACAGTCAAGGCGCCATGATGATGTTAGATCTCCTTCACAGAGTGTTGGTTCTCATGACATTGGATCAAGTTATAGTTTTGACAAGAAGAGAGAAATGAGAGACAGGAGTATTGTAGTTTAGTTTATATAACTGCAAGCCAGAAGGAACAAGAACAATTTCAGATGGGTGGAATTGAGTTTGTTGAGACAGTCATTGTAAAAATAATTTCTGAACCAGTGCCTGCAATGGCTAAAAAGTTTTATGAAATGACTGCACAGACTTTATCGTGTTTGAAAGAGAGCATTCGTGAGATTATGCTTAATGCAGATAGGCGTGGGCAGGTACTTGCTTTTCAGAAAGTTCTGCAGAACAGGTCTGATATAACCTTGGAGATTTTACTAAAGGCCCACCGAGTTCAATTGGAAATTCTCGTTGCTTTGAAAACAGGTTTAACTAATTTTATCCAGTTAGACAGCAGCATTTCGTTGAATGATTTAGCTGAGATTTTTCTGAACTTAAGATGTAGGAATATTGTATGCCGAAATCAGTTACCTGTGGATGAATGTGATTGCAAAGTTTGTGCACAGAAAAGTGGCTTTTGCAGGGTGTATGTGTCTCGTGTGCTGTAAGTTTGACAATGCATCAAATACATGTAGTTGGGTTGGGTGCGATGTTTGCCTTCATTGGTGCCATACGGACTGTGGATTACGTGAATCATATATTAGGAATGGACGCAGTGCTACTGGGGTCCAAGGGGTAACCGAGATGCAATTTCATTGCGTTGCCTGTGATCATCCTTCGGAGATGTTTGGTTTTGTCAAGGAAGTGTTTCTACATTTTTGCAAAAGATTGGCAGTTGAAGCTCTTTGCAAGGAACTTGAATATGTGAAGAGAATATTTTCTGCCAGCAAAGACATGAGAGGGAGACAGCTGCATGAGGTTGCTGATAAAATGCTGCCAAGGCTGGCAAATAAGAGTAACCTTAAGGAGGTTTATAGCCACATCATGTCTTTCCTTAATGGTAAGTATTTGATGTCTCAATGATTACATATTTCCGCAGCTCTTTTTCGATTCAGTGTTTGCACTATATTTTTACAGCACTTAAAACTGTTTTTTTTCCTGTCAACAGAAAAAGAAAAATTGTCAAGCAAACTTCTTTTGTAAGAGGAGCGAAAAGAACATCTTGGTGATTTAGAAGAAAACTAATTGGATGTATTGATTATCTATCCTGGTTTATCTACTCTTTGGGCAATTACGTTTCAAAGTGCTTGTTGCCTTCCATTCATTTTGGGCTTTTGGCCATGTTAATCACGAATACCTCTTCTCCTGTGCAATAATATCCACCAAATTTTGGACCTGTAGAAAATGCATGCCAAATATAGCTTTTTCTTTTCTAATGAGACAGAGCCAGAGCTTGTACTGCAAAGCTCTTCTTGCTGTCTGCATAAACATATTCACATAATGTTGGTTAAATTCTCAGTTTGAGTAACCGTCTGAAGTTTATGAATGTAGTTTGTGACTGCTTTCCATTCTTTTCAATTTGATCTTTTCCTTTTTATTTTAAAAAATAAATTCCGAGGCTGATGTGGTGAGGCCCCTTTAGGGGGGTTCCTAAATACCCGTTGGAGTACATCAAACAGAACAGCTTAGACTTGACTAGGCTTCCCAGTGGCTTTCTGGTGCGCCTTGGTGAACAGTCAGGCCTGTTTCAAGACTGGTGGTAATCTTTCGGCCCTTCATTGAAACAGCTTAAACTTACTTTTATTAAATCTGATTGAAAGAATCAGGACTCCTAGCCAATCTGCTTCAGTAAGTTTAATATTTTTTACTTGTTTGGCGTCATATGGAACTATTTACTGATGCTATTTTTAAAGCCGTTCACAGCTGTTTTACTTCATGATCATATTTGATTTTTGCAACACTGGCAAATCTTGGTATCTGTAGAACTAAGTTTCATAGACCTGATTTATGTTTATCATGGTATTGCAGAAGGGGAATCTTCGAAATTAGCCTTGGACGCGGAAACTTTTCCTGGGAAGGAACAAACTAAAGAAAAGAACGCAGTTGCTGAGCCCGGCCAGGAAGCTGCCTGGATGAAATCTATCTATTCCGAAAAGACGCCTCTGTTAGAACGACCAGCAAATATCCTTTCTAGCTTGACCGCAATGATAAACGGACTCCACCAAGGGGAATCTTCGAAATTAGCCTTGACGCGGAACTTTCCTGGGAAGGAACAAACTAAAGAAAAGAACGCAGTTGCTGAGCCCGGCCAGGAAGCTGCCTGGATGAAATCTATCTATTCCGAAAAGACGCCACTGTTACTTTAGAACGACCAGCAAATATCCTTTCTAGCTATGACCGCAATGATAAACGGACTCCACCACAGGAGTTGCAGATGAATATCCAGAAGGACTATTGTTTTGATGAATTGGAGAGTATAATAAAAATTAAACTGGCAGAGGCTAAAATGTTTCAAACACGTGCGGATGATGCCAGAAGAGAAGCTGAAGGCCTGAAACGCATTGCCCTTGCAAAGAATGAGAAAATTGAAGAAGAGTATGCCAGCCGACTCTCAAAGTTGCGATTGGCAGAGACTGAGGAAATGCGTAACCAAAAATTTGAAGAACACCAGGCATTGGAAAGAGCACATCTGGAGTACTTTAACATGAAAAGGAGAATGGAAGCAGACATTAAGGATCTGCTATTGAAAATGGAAGCGACCAAAAGGAGTCTTGCCATGTGACAAGCTGATCAAGTTTTTTTAGTATAGTTCTCTCGGGTAAATGAAATGTTTAATTCTGAAATTTGTAGGTTTTAGTTCATCTTATTATTATTGTGAGCTTCTGTAGTTCTTGATTTCTAGGTGTATCTATTTGTTGTAGTAGTTCATTTTAGTTTATGCTGCTAACCAGAATCTGCACAGAGATCACATCAGCTATTAGTCTTATAAACAGTTCTATTCAAGAAAGCAATTTAAAGACGTGATTGTGAATTCAATACATACTTTAAAAGACTTCCTGGCAGGTATGCTGTACAGGCTATGTTGTACTGACTGACCCCAAAAAGGAAAGGCGGATGAACCTTGTGAACTTGGTAAATACTGATCAGATCTTTTACTGTTTTTATGCTCAATTCATTGCATGGTTGTCTCGTGCAAATCCGAAGGGTACTTGCTTCTGGAAAACAGAGCCTCTGATGTCGTCTGATCCTTGCTATAAATGAAAGTAAATACGCGTAGAGACTGAACTATGGTATACCACGTATTTGATGAGTCGAGCAAAAAGTTTATCACGTTGAGAATTTCTTTGAAGCAATCAATTATGATCTACGTGTTATGTTTTCAATAAATAATGTAAGGGCAGTCACTGAAATTCGAAACCAGCCGGTCAAATGATCGACATTTTAGGGCTTGCTCGATTTTGTTCCCATCTTTTTAACCATATTATTTTCTAAAATAAAGCGAAAGAGACAAATATGTTGGATCATATTTATTTGGAAACATGCTTTCTGCTATCGGTCGTAGCCTGCCACCACCTTCAATCAACCATTGTTTATATCCTCCTTACCCACCGCTGGCCATCGCCACTGGCCACCTTCACCCGCCACTGCGTGGCGACCTGCCAACCCCATCATCTGGTGATGGTGGTAAATGGCTATGGTTAATGGTGGTGAGTGGTGGTGGTTGCTGGCGGCTGCTGGCCAAGGTGGCAACAGGTGGTTGGCAAAAAGACCACAATAATGAAGCTATCTGCATCTACTTCCTATTTGCCCCCGAGGGCGGAGAAGGCTCTTTTTTTTTTTTTTTTTTGAAAGAACTGGATGTGATTAAAAAAAATTATATTGAGATGCTAGGTGTACCGAGAAAATAAAATTAGGGTAAGAATGAAGTAGTAGATACACCTGAAAAATAAGATTAGAGCGCTAGATATATTTTCACTTTTCTTCTTATCCAAGGATTTATTTTTTCTATTATATTCTCATGTCTAGTTTGAGCTTTATAGTAATCATAAGAAGGCATCAAGAAGGAAATGGTTTCCTTTCCCGGTCTAATTTCTAGGGACCTAATAGATGTGGTGGTTCTTTATATCTCACAATGATTAGATAGAGAATTGATTTATATGTTTGAAGTTCATTTAAATGTTTTACATTTTGTTATTTGAATTTTATTTATTATTTTTAAAAATTAGTGATTTAAATATAAAAAATTAATACTATTTTTCTTTTGAGTAAAAAGGAATTCATTGATCAAAGGGATATGTACAATTAACGAGACACAGAACCAAATAGTTACAGCATTAATCATCTAAGAAAAGCTTCTCAAGAGTTACAAAAATTCTTCGCCTTCATGATATGGTCTGCAAAGGAAAGTGTCTCGTTGATCATCCTGGGTTCCTCGTTGAAGATGAAATTGTTACGAGCTCTCCACAGTTTCCAACAGAGTACGCCGAAGATAGTGCAACACAGTGGGTTATTCTTTGGAAGAATTACAATGAGGTCCCAAGTAATTAAAAAACAAGTCCCAGAAGTTGTCATTCTCATTGTAAGACTTGTTATTTCAGGCTGTTCAGGTTGTTATTTGGGACTTTATAGTGATTATTTCTCTTGTGTGGGACTTGAATGTAATTCTCCCTTATTCTTTGGACAACTTACGTTTTCGTGAAACCAAACCAAATATTCAGAAGCCAGCTTGCGTTGCCTTAGGACATGATTAACTTTTTCTTCTTCAGTGCCACATATGCCTACGAGAACCCTTTCACTATATGTGAGTAATTTGCCTCCCATTGCAAGCCGGGGGAAAGTTCTGATTCTGTTTGGACCAGGTCAGAGCCAAGCTTGATCCCATCGGTTATCTTCTAGCGGGGCAAATGATAACGATAGATGTCTTAGTGGGCCAAGGTTGCCCACCCAGTGATCCATCCAGCTCAAAAAATAACCTAAAAAAAGATTAAATTTAAAATAAGTGACTTTGATTCCTGAAATCTAAAATTAGTGGTTTTAATTCCTAAAATTTGATCTCATTTTGACCTTGAAAATTAAAAATGATATTAACCCAAAAAATAAACAAAGATGTATTTTCAATTTATTTGCCAAATTTTGCTGATGGATAGTGGCATAGGAAAAGTAAATGAATCAATATGATCAAACTCGCCAAACAATAAGACCAGACTGACGAAATGTTTGGGCCTCAGCAAGCTAACTGAAAAGAACATGTTTTTTGGGCCTCAGCAAGATACAATTAAATATAGTATCAATCGCTCATATTTATATTGATTTTTTTTTTTTTATCAGTTGAATCAGCTCTTCAATCAAATCTTGGCAATGAGAGTATTATCCTAATTTATGAATGGTACCCAAGCTCAGCAGAGAAATAATTTGACCTAAATGTCAACTGCAGAGTTAGGAAAGGGCTAAGAATCATTTCAGTTGAGTCATGTAATTACAATCATGTAAAATTTGTCGCCAAATCTCATGCTTTATTAATTACAATGTTCTTAACCTGGTTTTAAAAAAACAAACAAACAAAAAAAAAAGACTGGCATGCTTGGAGCAAGATGCTCAAGAACTATCTTCTCCGTCAAAGTCAGAATCCTCAATAGCCTCAACATCGTCGTCGTCGTCATCTTCAGGCTCATCACTTTCGGTTTCACTCAATACATATGTTTTGGGCCTGCGAATAACCCTCTGAGGTCTAGCTCTTGGTGCTGGTGCAACTTCAACTACCTCATCCAGACCAGGCGACGTGGAAGCAGAACCAGACTGTTCTTCACTTTCAGTTTCATCTTTGTTCGAAACCTTGGCCAGCATGGAACCACTTTTCTTGTTAAATGGGGATTCTCTCATCTTTCTTACTTTCTTCTCCGGCGAGATCCCTGAACTATCAGCTGTTGGCTTCAAAATATCATTAATAAATTTTTGACCCAGAATCTGAGTTTGCTTTTTGGCTGCTACATCACCTCTCTTCCTGGTGGCTGCAGGCGGCTTTTTGGCACCACTCTGAGCTGCAGGTTTCCTACCTCGTCTCTTTTTTTCTGGTTCTGGGGCAATTTGCTGCTGTAACTCAAAATCATCATCTTCAACGTCGTCACCACCAAAATTTTCATTATCGCTATCAGAACTGTCCAAAACTGTAATAGCTGAGGACTTCTTTTTCGCAGCAGCCCTTTTGCCATGTTCTTTCTTTCCAGCAGCAGGCACATGGGGTTCTTCAGTTTCCATGACTGTTTAAAGCATATAATAAGTTATGATATCCCAGGATAGGCGACAGTCCAATACAGAAGCAGTTGTCTGGGAATATTTTACCTGTAGAATCATTACTACCAGATGGGCCAAGGTTATATGCAGCAAGGCGTTCTTGAAGGGATAGCATTTCATCATCATCCTCATCATCCTGATGACAAGTATCAGCCTATCAGGTCAGATTAAGCCCACGAGGCCGTTATATGCGGATGGGATGAAAGGGGGAAAAACTAAACATACCTTCTTATTCTTAGCAGGACCTTTCTTGGTAGCTCCCCCTCTACCTTTTGGTTTAGCAATCTCAGCAGGTTTCTCTGGTGATGCAAATGAAGAGAATCCCAGATGGACGTTAAAAGTTTAAATTTCTACCCATAGCATTCTAATATGCATTCAAGATCATAATACTAACAATCCAAACTTACCAACGTCCATTGAAGTAGATATGGTTTCAGCCTCTGGCTCAACGACCTTATTGTTCTTTCGTGGTCCCCTCTTAGCGGGAGCTTTTGTGCCAACAGCACGACTGGTCCTTTTACTTGCTTGACTTGATCTCTTCTGCTCCTCCTCTGCCTCCTTTCTGTCCAGATCCTGAAAAATAACGTTACATTAGCAAATGAAACTCAACACATTCAAATATGAACAAAGATGATGAGGTTAGATGTTGTCTCCTACATCAAGTTTCTTCTCTAGCTCATCCAAATCTGTCAACCACATAGACGTTGGTGGTGTTGCTTTCAAAATCTCATACTCCCCAGTCTTTTCATCCTTCTCGTTTAGTAGCTTCTGAACACTTTCAATGGTCAAAGTTCCTATTGACATTGACAACAGATACTCATAGTCACCAACACTTGCTCCTTCAGTACTAGCAGACTTTGAACCATTTTCCTGCTCTCCAGAACTGTCATTCTCCTGCTCTTCTGAGTTTTCATCATTTGCCCCAGCAATTTGTGGTTCTGCTGATTTACCTTTCCTTGGCATGGGAGTGAAACCTTTCTGCTTCAGCTCCATCAACAAATCAGCCTTCTTTCTGTTACTTACAACAATCTCTCCGCTCACAACCCCTAAGATAAACCTGACTTTATTATCCAACACCAACAAAAGTCGTTCAAGATTGCCTAATTTATATTTCTGCATGGACAGCCAAATCGCTCATAAGTTCCTCCCTAATTAGCACTGAGACATTAAAATATATACTTATAACCATCATAATCATTTACCTTTCTTCTCTCATAATACTCCAGCCTCAGCGGAAAGAACTCCTCGAGAACTGCATAAACAAAAATATGAACAGTTACTACCAAGGAACCAACAAGTATAACATTCCAAATTGTTCCATACTTCAAGTGGCATACTTTGTTCTGCGGTGTCATATTTCTTAATCTTCCCCTCTGCATCAAAAAGGTGCATGTTGCTTGTGCTAATAGTACCAGTCAGTTTTAACTTCTTTAGCAGGCCTTCCTGCATGATAGCCGTTATCTTGTCCTGCTTCAACCTAATTTCTATATTTACAGTAGCGTCATCACCATTTTGCCTGAAATCCTGAAGACAGGAAAAACTACTTGTGAATTAAGAGAGACGAGCAAAATTACTATGAATATGTTGGATGCTTTTCTTAGGTTGAGGCATGGCACTTGCAAAAGGGAGTCATTTTTGTGCCTTATGCATGAGATGCTTGTATAAATCAATAACATATGGACAGTTAAGTTTATCAAATCATGATTCCAAGAGCGTCCCAAACTTCTGCACGCATATGTTAGCTTACCTCGATGAGGGTATCCTTGGCATTAGGCGTCCCATCAGTAACAGATTCAAGGAACTGCTTATAATCTTGAGTCCACCTACGGATAGGCAATTCTGTGATCCTGAAAGTTTGCTCATCTACTTCCTCTATCATACCATTGACGTTGTACCCACCTTCCTTGGCACTTTTCTCAATGATTCCTTTAAACCCTTTGTACCATGGATCCATGGGTACAACTTCTTCACCTTTCAACAAGCGCCTAACATTAGCAATAATGTCTCTTGGGTTATAATTCGGAATGAAGGAACTCCATCCGGTACCAATCCCTTCACTGCCATTGACAAGAACCATTGGTATGACTGGCATGTACCTGTACGATCATTAAACGAGGATATGATTTAGTTACCAGGTTCCTTAATCCAAAATAATGTTTCATTGCGAAAAAATAGGAGAGCATAATACCAGTTCGGTTCAATTGACTTCCCGTCTTCATTAAGATAGTCCAGAAGCTTATCATCATCCTCCGCGAAGAGACACCGAGTTACTGGACTGAGTTCAGTATAAATATACCTAGCACTTGCGTGATCTTTGCCACCCTGTAAGAAGCAATTGGCCATCAAAATACAAAACATGAAGCCTCAATGGTGCTAGCACATCAAGGATAGAGTTGTTTGCCTTACCATGTTACGAGTACCAAATTGACCGTTTGGTTTGAGAAGGTTGATGTTGTTACTACCCACAAAATCCTGCGCCATTCCGATGATAGTGGTAGAAAGACTCTGCTCACCATGATGGTAAGCTGAGTGCTCAGACACATAACCAATGAACTGGCCAACTTTTATTTCTTTGAACAACTTTTTCTTGAATGAGCAGAAAAGAATCTTCCTTTGACCAGGCTTGAGACCGTCAACCATTGAAGGAATGGACCTTTGAAGATCCGCCCTTGAGAACAATATGAGCTCTTTGTTAACGAAGTCTCTGTAGTTTATATATTTTGCCATGTGATCACGGTGAGTGCCAGGCTGCAAGAACAAAGGGAGGTTAAAATTTCTGATAGGTATCATACGATGGACAAAACTAATTACTTGGTCAAATTATATCAAACCTCAAAGTTACGGATCCAGGTCTTCCTATCTTCTGCTTTTTTCTTACTAAATGCCAGCTCAATTGCAGTCCCATCCTGGTCATCTTCCCAGACAAAGTCTTTCCTGTGCTTATCAAGATCTCTGAAGTACTCTCTTCCTTCCTGGGGAGAACTTGTTCCCAGACCCTACAGGGGTATAAGCAGATCAGTGCGCATACAAGGAAAAGCTAGACCCGATGGAGGGATTTCAGACAGTAATGGGGTTTAATGCTTCCAAATTAGATCAGACAACAAACCTTATAGTACTTTATCTTCCACCCATTTGCATTATTCCCCAAACTTTCTTTCCATGATTCGAACTCTGGCATGGAATAAAATGATATTTTTGTCCCATTCGTGTGAAAAGCCTGTTGAAATTTGATTAAATTAAATAATCAATCCAACAAAATGTTCCTTTTGGCATTATGCATTGCTAATTAGACCAGAGTACAAACCCTTATAATCGGAGTTGTGAATTCAACCAAGAAAGATGGAACTCTAAGCAATGAAGGCCAGAAAGAATGAATGAAGTTGATCAGAAGCCCTTTGATGTGGGAACCATCATGATCCTGCACCCATAAACTTCAAATTCTCAACCTCCTAAAAAGCAAATAGACCATTTGCAAGCTTGTTTCCAACCGAGTTCTCAAGGTTTTCTAGAGAGAAAACAGAAGACAGAAATCCAAAGTAACTGACCTGATCAGCCATAATCATCAAATGACCATATCTCAATGACTTAACGCTGTTATACTCCTTATTCTGCTGCAGCCCAAGAATCTTCTTGATATTTTGAATTTCTTCATTCTCACTTATCTGCTTGCTGCTTGCCTCTCGTACATTGAGCAATTTGCCCCTTAATGGAAAAACACCATAGTGGTCACGACCCACGACAGAGAGCCCAGCCATCTTCATAGAAGTTAAAGTAGGTCAGAATTTTTTGAGGAACAACTTATTTAGTACTAGTGTTATTATGGGGGAAAAGCTTACCGCAAGAGCCTTGGCAGAGTCTCCCTCTGTCAATATCAAGGTACACTTATCGGAATTTCTTCCTCCTGCATCATTAGCATCCTCAAGCTTTACAATTCCGCGAACTCTCTGGGTCTTGGTTCCATCGGATTTCTTCAGATCTTTGCTCTGCTTGAAATCTGCCCATGATAAGAGCGTGTCCACTATTCCAGAATTTGACACTGCAGATATATATTTAAGCAAAACACCAAGTTATATCTTCAATATAATAGGTGACATATGCCCGTAAGCAATTCTTACTAGTAGATATTTAAAATAACGCTAAGTTATATCTTGACGAACCTTCCTTCAGCAATGATTCTGGAACATCACATTTGGAACCAAAACTATTTTGGCGAGTAGTAAGAGTTTCCTTGGTTTGCGAATCAAAAGCAGGGTTGTCAATCAGAGCATTGACGAAGACCCATAAATGATTCTTCACATTGTGCGCTTTGACATTGGCATCCTTTTTCTTCTTGTTAACTTTGTTCATCACATAATTTGTGATTTGATTGGTAATGTAATCAACATGAGTTCCGCCCTTGATTGTATTAATAGAGTTCACAAAACTGACCTGGAAAAACCAATTCATATTCAAATTACAAGCAAAAAAAGGTATTAACAACAACAACAATAACAGTGAAATATCATGCTTCTTCAATTACCTGTTGAAATTGTCCATCACTTAAACTCACACAGATTTCCCACCTATCACCTATTTTTGCATGAATCCTAACAATGTGAAAAAAATAGACAAATGAGTATGGTTGAAGTATAAAAATCATAATAATACTCAAACCGTGATTCAGAAGGGAACCTTGGAAGGGGTACTGGTCTGGATTTCTCAGCTGATTTCAGGTAGAGATCAGCATAATCACGGAACGATTTTAATCGAATCAAGCGCCCGTTAAGTTCAACCTTCACAGTCTTTCCAAGACACCCAGCTAAGTCCACAACCCGCTTCTTCATTAAAGCAACAACATCTTCTTCCAGATAGCTCATTTTGAACTTCTCTAAGTCAGGCTTAAAGGAAACCTTAGTCCAATTTTCACCCTCTTTGCATTTTGTTATGGCCGGCTCAGACTTCTTCCCCATGTTGTTGGAAAATACCTTTCGCAGATGAAGATGCGTTTAATATTTGTATAGCAATAAACGTACTAAACGCTAAAAAAAATTTGGTTGAATGCGGAATTATAAAGCTATACAAAACATGAAATATTCATCTACAGTTGAGGTTATCGTAGATCAAGAATGCAAGACGGAAAGCATGTTAACCAAGAAACAAACTTGGGATCACAAAAACTATATCAAAGCAAAGAAACATAAATATATTTCGATTTCACTAATCTACGCAACTATAGAACCTGTGCAGTTCAAAGAAAGACGACGAAGCTCAATTTAGATATATTAAGTTGAATAGTCACATCGGAGATCTCGGGTTTTTCTTAAGACGAAAATCTTCAAGTTTTTCAATTCATTAGAATTACCAATTAGAAACGAAGAAAGATGTGCAAAATCATAAATAGTAAAAATTTTCAGAGTTTCAAATTTTGAAGGAAATGATTTATTAAAATCCATAATACCTGTTTGTACTTCCTCTGGCGCTTCCCATCAGCTGTCTCGATCACGAACTCTGTCGAGAATATATTGGTAAGCTTCGCACCATACCCATTGCGACCACCGGTCGTCTTCTTCACGTTATCGTCATAGTTACTGCTGGTTAGCAAATGCCCAAATATCAGTTCGGGCACATACACCTGCTCCTCCTGATGGATCTCCACAGGAACCCCATCCCCATTGTTGTACACGCTAATCAAGTTCTGCTCAACATCGATGACAACCTTGAGGGAATCCATCGACGGATCCCTCTGCTTGTTATCGGCCGCGTTAACCAAGATCTCGTCAAAGATCTTGTATAGGCCCGGGACGTAGGTCACAGGGCGATTGACCATCTCATCGTTCTCGTAGACCCAGAGGGTCTGAGTGTGTTTCTCGATTGAACCAACGTAGGTATCAGGCCTGAGAAGGATGTGCTCGAGCTGGCTCTTCTTCTGGTACATCTCCTCGATCGTTTTCCCAGCACCTGTCATTGCCGCTGGCCCGATGTTGACATTGTTGCTTGTCTGCAAAGGGCGAGTCGCCATGGCGATTGATTCAGAATGAAGTTGTTCGAGATTTGAGCGAAGAGCAAGAGCGTCAAACAGACACGGAGGAAGTGTCTGAATGATTTGGAGAGAGCAAGCGAGATTCAAAACCCGGTGAAGGCGAAGAGAATGGAATATAAATGAGGGTTTAAACTGAAGTGGCCAACGGTCATGTCCTCAGACGAGTTTAAATTTGAATTTGACATTCGAGCGGGACTCTTCATTTTGAATGCGTAGGAATAGGATTGGTAGGCGTCCAACGGTTGTGATGCAAGTATTGGCAAAGAAAAAAAAAGCAAAAAGAAAAAAGAATGAAAACATTTTTGGGGCCTTTATGGGCCAAGTTATTGGCGAATGATTTGTGTTTGAAAAACTTCACGTTGGCAGATTCTTTGGATTCCAACGGTTTTGATCAGCAAAAAAAGGAAAGATACAAAACCTTAATCGGGATTACTGTAGGACTTTTACTCCTAAAAAGAATTGGGCCTTTAATGGGCCAAGTCTTGGGCCTCTATATATGTTGCTTCCACATTAACTTGACCCTAGCCACGTCAGATTCTTTGAACCCCATATTCTTTTTTTTTTTTTTTAACGTGGCATTGTTTAGGATTTAGGAAGGATAAAACGTTTTTACGGCGAATATATAGTTGCATAACCATTTAATGATTTGGGAAAATTAGGGAAAAGATAATCATAGCATCAGAGTTTATTTGGAATTAACTTTTAAAAAAACAGCTTTTCAATCATAATTTATAAAATACAAAATAAATAAATAAAAGAAATTTTATCTCAATTCAGGAGAAGGTGCTTTAAGTATTTCAGATAAACATAGGCAAACAAATACTTAATTTGGGTAACGGGACTTGCTTTTTCAGAAAATGATTTTATAAATACCATGAGTGGAATTAAGTAGAATATAAGTTCACAAAATTATCTCTAAAAGAGTCACGTATTTTAACTTTTAAAGATGTAATGTGAGATTCAACAATCAGCCAATCGCGTTATAATTTCATCATTTACCAGTGATTTTCTTTTTTTTATCTTTTATTAAAGAAACGAGCATTAATAGTCTAAAATTACAAATGCAATCAAACGGGCAACTTCTTATTTATAATAGTTTGCATGCAACATAACTAGTGCTAAGTTAGAATATAAGTTCACAAATTATCTCTAAAAGAGTCACGTATTTAACTTAAAGATGTAATGTGAGATTCACAACAATCAGCCAATCGCGTTATTTTCATCATTTACCAGTGATTTTTTCTTTTTTTTATCTTTATTAAAAGAAACGAGCATTAATAGTCTACAAATGCAATCAAACGGGCAACTTCTTATTTATAATAGTTTGCATGCAACAGAACTAAGGCTATTGGCATCAATGATTACGTGGTGCTGTTTTTTCTTTTCTTTTATTTTCAAAAACATTCCTCCATTCTATTGGTGATCAAAATTATCCAGGACTCCTCCTGTCCTTAATATAGGATCTAATTATTGAATTAATCTTGGTCTGAAATATAAAACCTATTTATCATATTTATCAGTTTTTCCTAAATTATCCCTATAGATACTCTCTCAACCATAATCAAGTAGAAAAGAGAAGGAGGATATTAAGGAAGATGATTATGGTGTTTTAGGAAAAAAAAAGTCATATTTCTTATAATTAACTAACTTACTTAATTTTTTTAATTTAATCAAATTAGTTAAATAAATCTTATATTAAAGATCAAAAGAGTATTTGAACATTTCTTTTGGCTTTGAAATCAGCATTAATACATAATCCCATACATATGTACGGACCTCGAGAAGATTCATATTTTATGAATTGTCCATGGTATATTAAAAACATACTCTTCCGGTTCTTAATATAAGACTTTTTTAACTAATTTGATTATATTAAGAAAATTAGGTAAGTTAGTTAATTATAAAAAATGTAACACGTTTTTCCTAAAACACCATAATCATCTTTCTTAATACCTCATTTCCCTCTTCTACTTTATTATGATTGAGGGAGTATCCATAGAGCTAATTTAGAAAAAATTGATAAATATAAGAAATGAATCTTATATTTAAGACCAAAACTAATTTAATAATTAGGTCTTATATTAAGGACCGAAAGAGTAATAAACTTAAATCTCACACTACACGCTTACATGATTCTGATATATCTTTCATATTTGCATTAATTTATCTTTAGAAAAACTATATGCGTTCGATCCAAGGGAGTTTACGATCCACTCAAGACTATAACAATGGGTTAAACGTACTTTTTATAGAAATAATTGTAATTTAATAGAATAAAATTATAAATAAAATGAAAATCAACAGCTGGATCGCCTTTACGTCCTTGGATCAGTAGCTCTTGATGTATTGCCTCTGATTTTTAATATAATGCTAGCATATACTACCTCTAATCCTAATTATAGGAGCTAGTTGACTAATTTGAAGAGATTAAAAAAATAAGTTGCGTTAGTTATTTGTAATAAATATGTATTTTTTCCCTAAAATATCCTTATTAATCAAGTGTATTAGCTAGAGTTACTATTATTAGAAGGATTACATTGAAAAAAATATATAAATATAAGAGACAAAGTTGATTAGAGTCTTATATTTAGAATCAAAATAAAAATTAAAGGAGGTTTTATATCAAGGACCGAAGGTAGTAGATTACAATCCGAATTAAACTAGAAACTAGATATTATATTAAAAACCAAAAATAGTATCACTTAAATTACTTGTTGCAATTATATATTTGAAAAGTTATTGATAAAAGATAAGATAAGCTTTATTCTAAAGAGATTAATAATTATTTTCTCCTATTCTAAATATCAGAGCTTATTGAGGTGTTTTTATTTTTGTCTTAGATAAAAAATCTAAATTCACTTTGCATATTAGATTTATAAATTTTTTTCTCAAGGTTTTTCCCGATTGTTTACATGCATCCAAGATGAATGTCATCAGTAAGTACATGATTAAAAGGAATATTATAGAAAAAATAATGTGTTTATTAGAAATAACTACTTTTAGTTAATTTTCTCAATATATATACTACCTCTGGTCCTTAATATAAGACTATGTTTGATTTTGATTTTGGTCCTAAATATAAAACTCCAATCCATTTTGTCTCTCATATTTATATATATATTTTTTCAAAATAGCCCTTCTAATAATGATAGTTCTAGTTAATACACTTGATTAGTAAGGATATTTTAGGAAAGACAACACCTATTTAGGACAAATAACTAACTCAACTTCCTTCCTTAATCTCCTCAAATTAGTCAACTAGCTCTTATAGTTAGAACCGGAGGTAGTACTCCTCCGGTCCTTAATATAAGACCCATTTAACTAATTTGATCAGATTAAGGAAGTTAGGTAAGTTAGTTAATTATAAAAGAAGTGACACATTTTTCCTAAAACACCATAATCATCTTTCTTAATACCCCTTCCTCTCTTCTATTTAATTATGGTTGAGGGAGTATCCATAGGGGTAATTTAGAGAAAACTGATAAATATGATAAATGGGTCTTATATTTAGGACCAAAATCAACTCAAGAATTGGGTCCTATATTAAGGACCGGAGGAGTATAAACTAATTACCTTTTTTTTTTTTTTAAAAGTACTAATTAAACTTGAAAATGCTTCAAAATAGAGTTACTTGCCAATTCCTCCACATGGGAGCTTTTTTCTCATATTTTATTGCTTCCTCACATTTGTTCACGTTCTTCCTCTCCACATGACCCATAAAGTATCATCATAAAGCTAACCCATAACTAAGCAGCCTTTGTAGGATCTCGGAACTTTCCAATGCCCTTTGTTTCGCCCTAAAATTTATGTCAATTTTCTTACTCCGTATTACCTCAAAACTAAACAACATTGAATCACATCTTAAAATAATCAAATTATGAAGAAATGTTAATATTAGGGCTGTACATGAGCTCGTCCCAGGTGGCCCATCTCCATTTTATTTTTATTTTAGTATATTTTATATGACTATGTGATCATATTTGAACATTGCCGGACTCAGTTGGGTTTAACTCTCCCAAATGTATTTGATATATTCACACAGACTCGAACTTAATACTACCTCCAATCTTTAATATAAGACCTCGTTTAATTTTTATTTTGGTCCTAAATATAAGATCTAATTCTACTTTGTCTCTTATATTTATATAATTTTTTTCAAGATAATCCTTCTAATCATTGTAGTTTTAGCCAACACACTTGATTAGTAGGAATATTTTAGGAAAGACAATACATATTTATTACAAATAACTAACTTAACTTATTTCCTTAATCTCCTCAAATTAGTCAACTAGCTCTTATAATTAGGACCGGAGGTAATAATTCGAGCTTAAGTGATCAAAATTCCTTTAGTTAGAATCAACCCACAGTTGATCTTATTTTGTTATATGTATGTATAAATAAAACTTTCTTTATACCTTTTAATTAACTTCTCTCATCTCTGCATGTCATTTGCTTATAGCCGCCTTTGTTCTTTGCCCTATTGCTTGATCTTGTGCCTAAGCTACTCCTCCTCCATGGCTTATCCTCTGTGAGTTCAAAATTAACATATATAATATATTATCTTTGGTCTTAAATATAAGATCTAGTTTGTAGTGCAAATTATATTAAAAACTAGTTCTTATGTTTAGGACTGGATGTGGTATAATTTTAAAATCCATTACATATGGCCCACCTATTTATCTATTGATTTCTCTTTTATAAAAAAAATCTAGTGATGTTATTTGACCAATTCTATCCATGCTTTCCAACCTTGGCAAATAATATTTTATCTCCAAACAAACAAAGAAGAAAAAGCAAAAAGGCAGCTTCATGATTGATTCAGATTCCAGATATAATGGCCATGGCCATACTGTCCACAACCAGAGCAGTCCCTACATAAGAAGTTTCACAGAACAAGCTGAAGCAGCCATCAAAAGTCGGTCACAACCTTAAGGATTAGGAATTAATTAAATTAATGCTGATACTTCTTCACCAGACTGGCATAGAAATAAGTTGATGAGAGAGCCTTCACCAGCACGTACGTATAGGATGTTGAATTATCCCACCAAATATATTTAAGAAAACAACTAGTAATTAACTTGGAACTTACGCAACACTTTGCTTCATTCATCATATTGCAATTTGTTTTATTATAAATTTACTATTTTTCATCTTGTAATGTTCCTATACTTTCAGATATCTAGCTCTTACTTAAGGATCAGAGGAAGTAATTTCTAATTTTATTCCATTCTTTTAATTAATAACAAAGTTAAAGACATTCTGATGTTTTCATAAGTTCATTCATTTACTGCTATAACAAGAAGTCAGACTTCTCTTATGATCTTTTAGTCCTATTCTTTCACAGGCCTGGCCTATTTATATGTACATCTGGAAGAGGCATGATTATTTGATCTGGAAACAACCAGAATTCCGAAACAACAAACATATAATAATAAACTCTCTGTCCTCAAGCATTTAAACTGATGGACTAAGTGAGATTCTAAGCAGAATGAGATTAACAATGGAGCAGTACGGAAGACTTGTAGCAGAATAAGTGTACTGCATTCATAAACTCCTCAGTTATGCCATGTGAGAACAAGTCATTTACTGTGAGAAGTAATGTGATTGAATCCATGGAAAGTTATGTATCAGACTCAAAAGTAGGGTCAATAATAGATATTTTCAGACAAAAGCCCACATGATCAGAATCACATTCAATGCAGCTGTAACATGGCATCATGCATTATGAAAAAGAAATGGAACAGAGCAGCAAAACATTTCAGACTGAACTGGAATTTATGTTAGATTTTGGAGCATTCTGGGCAAACACATAGCTCACTAAAGCAACTTGACATATATGATAAGATTAAATTTCAAGAGCCATGTCACTGGAGATAGAACATAGACAGCACTGGATTCCGAAACTTCAACTGCATTAGTATTATACATGAATACATGAGAAAAACATATGCTTTTTTACGCAAATGTTGGGATAATGGGAACTGCAGAAAAAAAATCAATACTTTTTTGTATGTTTATAGTTCACTCTGGCATTCTGAACTTTTCCTTTTGCCCAACCAACATTTCAGATAATCTTCCTTTCAAAATTGATTATCAGCTAAGAAGACTGGACACTAAAGGATGAGATTGATATGATATGGACACCCGACACCATAAAATATATTACATTCTGGTGTACTTTGAAATGCCTGTCATATCAAATACGAGGATTTTGTTTAAAACATCAGGTTTACATTCTTTTTACAGGAATGAATCCAGCATATGAAGAGAAACTAAGAAAAGAGTACGGGTAAGATTTTTGTTATTCTTTTTCGCTCTATTTTTGCAAAAGAAAAAAAATGAGTTGGCTAAGTGTGTGTCAGTGATGATATAGGCAGCATGCCATGTGAGATCAAGCTCAAATCTTGAGGAAAACACGTGTTTTGTCAGACTTCATAGCATGAAACCAGTGTAACCCATCTGGGAAAGGGTGGTAATGGATCTAACAGGACAAACATAAACTCATCAATTACCATCACCTGCTCAAATCAAAGATAACAAACAAGTATACCAATGCTCGGTAATTTTATTCATAGAATCTGGATAGTGAGATCTCAAATCTCAAATCACTATGAACGAGTGATGGATTTGCGTTGCTGAAACAAATTAATAACCATGGTTTTTATTTGGTATTCCAGTCTAAGCTGGGGAAGAGATTCGTAAGGCACGCTATAAGAAAAGCAAACCCTGGTTTATCAGATTCAGAGTATTTTCTGCAGTCTTGCTTTTTACTCAAACTAAACTAAGAAAAATAAGTTATTAAAGGAAATGAGACACTCTACTTTTAGCTCAACTAAACTGATTTCATTCAAACAAGATCAGGTAATTTACATTGATCATAGATTGACGGCAGTATGAATTAAAAGACCCAAAATTTTACACTCAAATCAGTTAATTGACGGCCAAATCCAATTCGCCAAAACGGTAAAAACAAAGGGGCAACTTCAGTATTTCATTTTCATATACTCCCAGATTGCCCTTTTCACCATCATCTTGAAGGACTCTGTTTTCCTTTCCCCTGTCTTCAATAATTGTTAAATTCAACCTCATAGTACAGAACCCCATTCGCATGAGCCCTCCATTAAGGAGATATTCTTCTTCTTCTTCTTCTTTCACTCTCATCCTGAGAAGCAATTTGATAGGACAAGATATATAGGTGTTCATACACAATCAAAACTATATCATGTCCCACATATGATGCTTCGAGAATCTTCGTCCCCTTGCAATTCCTCTTCCCGGCAATCAACCAATTGAGCGAATCAAGATCCACGGTAGTTGAAATAACCAAATTGACCGAGAAATAAAACCCTTCCAATTGTGCGCAGCTGAAACGCTATCCAAAGGCAACTCTAATCGGAAATTGCATGGTCATGCCAGCAAAGGAGCATGGTGATACAGCGGCCGAGGATGTAGAAGCGAGTCTTCTGCTGCTTGGCCACCAGAAAACACCTCTTACGGAGGCTACGACGGGATTCCCGGTCTGAAGGACGGCGAGAGAACTGGGGTTTTGGAGTGAACTGAGAGACAGCCATGGCCACACGCGAGAGAGAGAGAGAGAGAAGGAATGAGAGGATGAGAGAGGAATAGCGGGATCAGATCAGATGTGAGCCCCAACGGGGGGAGGCAAGCGTGGGCGCGTATTTATAGAAGCGTCGGATGTTCTGTGGGTCCCACTTGCTCATTTTACCTAAAGACTAAAGTCCATTCATAAATTTGTTGATTCAGAAAATATTTATAATTAATAAAATTTTAAAAACTGGTAGTAGTAATAGTATTAATTTTCTTCTGGAAAGTATAGTTTAAAATCATGTTGATAATAATTTTCTTAAAAATTAAAAATAATTTTTCTCTGTAATAAAAAATTAAAATGCTTAAAAATCTCACAGTGAATTGTTGCTCTAATCACTAGGATTTTAATTAAAATAATTATGATCATAAAGTTTTCCATTATAATTTATAATAACTTTTTGTACCAGCCAATTAGAATTTTAAAAAGTTTGGGGCATCCAGATGTAGTATTTGCTTTTAAATTAGGTGCACGAATTTAATTATCTGCGCCGTGTGGTCCCTCTTGCTTACGCAAAGGCCAATTCATGCAATGTGTAGGTCCTTGGCTTATTTGCCGTCATAGGCTCATAGGTATAGCTTCTCCCAGCCTTCCTACCCTGACATGCAAAACGTGTGCTTTTTTTTTCCCCAAAAAAATCTCTCTTCTAAATTTTTTTGGTCCAAAAAATCAGGTGTGCTACATCTGATTTATGTTCAAAAAGTATTTATAAAAATATTTACATATCGCTTATTAATAAAGTCCTCATATTAATATTAAGATTCAAACTTTTGACCTTATAAGTTATAAACCGACTCTTACTGATAAGATTTATTCTTATTAGTTTCTCTTTTAAGTTTATATGTGATGTGTGGATATAAGTTTTTTTTTTTGCCCATTAATATACGTGAATGTATCAATATAAATATTAATTTATATGTTTCTCGGAAACAATATATAAGAAATATAATATTTTGATCAAACAAAATATAAGATAAATAATATAATTTTAGTAAAAGTATAACTTTAGTTAAACACCTCATATTTTGGTTTGATTTTCTAATTTTATAAAGTGTCTTTTAGTCTTTTAATCGTAATGATGTTGTTAACAAAATTTTTAGACATTGATATATTCAATTTAATTTTAAAAAACTAACAGTGATTAGTGTAAAACAAGTCATATTTGAGATTAATGAAGGGACCAAAGTAAAACATTTCATAAAATTAGAGGATTTAGTATATACTTTAATATAGTACCCTAAAATGTTATAAAATTATATTTATTAACATCAAAATCTTGATGAAATATATTTAAAAAAATTTTAAAATGAAAAATCACATGAACATAACAAATTGTACTACCTCCGATCCTTAATATAAGATCTTGTTTGACTTTTATTTTGATCCTAAATATAAGACTCTAATCCATTTTGTCTTTCATATTTAAGCATTTTTTTCCAAGATAGTCCTTCTAACAATGATAACTCTAGCCAGTACATTTGATTGACAAGGATATTTTAGGAAAAATAACACCTATTTATTATAAATAACTAACTTAACTTCTTTCATTAATCTCTTCAAATTAGTTAACTAGCTCTTATAATTAGGATCGGAAGTAGTATTAATCATTGTTTGTGAAATAAAAAAAATCATATAAATTCAATATCACATAATATCATGAAAATAAAATTGAAAATATCATCATTAATCCCCCGAAACATGTCAAAATATATTATTAGTTCACTGAAAAATTTTGATCAGTTGTTTGAATGCATATTCCTTAATTTAATTTCAGTTGAAATAAATTTATATATATTATTTATTTAGAAAATAGTTTTTCTCACGAATCTGTTCACCAAATGCGAAGTAGATTTTGTTGATTTAAAGAGAACTGAATTAACGTCAAATAATGTAAAAGCAAAGTCAAATCAAACAAGGTTGTTGAAACTTGAAAGGGTGCCTGGATGCGCAAAGAAGCTTCGCTTTTGAATGGTGTCAAATCAAACAAATTCAAAATTTCAAATAGTAAACTTAAGCAGCAAATCTGAGCCGTTGATATTTAATCTAACAACCCAAGTTTATTATATAATATATTTTTGACTTGAATAATTTTTTTAATTTAAAAGATACAATAGAGTAAAAATAATAATATTTAAAAAGGTAAACCTGCATTATTTTTATACAATGTTCATGCTAATTTTGGTCTTTTTATTTTTTTATTTTAAAAACTCTTTTCTTATGAAAATGTATCACAGTTCAAAGTAAATTATGACATAAGTAACTAAGGGGGTGTTTGGATGAAAATCAAATCATGGTTTTAAAAATAATTTTACTATATACGAAGTAAATATGTAGAGAAATTTATCTCGATTTGCGAAAAATGCTTTTCAAAAGCACTTTTATGTGATGCTACACACCCCCTAAACTTATTTTTAAATTTGATCAAGATAATGTATAATACATATGTATAAAGTCACATGATTTTAAAATTAAAAAGACATAGTTGCCACAAAATTTAAAAAAGTATGTCGGCCCAAGCAAAATCTCCCAAATTGTAGAATAACATTTTGAAGAATAAATGTATGAAGTTGCCAGGCAAAGAAATAATAATTTAATTTCAAGTAGTAAAAATGTAAAATAAAAAAAAAACAGAGAGAATGAAAGCAGACAAAATCACAAAATAGAAGTTGAAGTGAAATTTGCTTGGGCCGTGACTAGCACTGGGAAAACGGGCCGGCCCGGCCCTCCAGGGCCGGCCCGTCACGGGCTCGGGCTTAAACGGGCCGGCCCGTTTAAGCCTGAGTTCAAAAAATGAAGCCTTTTCCCAAGCCCGGCCCGTGAGATAACGGGCTCGGGCTGGCCCGCGGGCTTTTAACCCGTTTAACTAAAATGTATTTTTATTATTTTTCTTTGCCTATTTTATCGAAATAATAAAATGAAACAACAAAATTACTAATAAAAGATATAAATAAAAATAAAAATAAGTCACAAACATAAATATCATTATGTTAAAACATCTATCACAGTGTAATAAAGTCTATTGAATGAACAAACTAAATAGAGGACAGACATAAACAACTAAATAAACACTAAGTTCAGTAAATAATTACAATATGGATGATCTTGTTTAATTATAAATAATTAACAAAAAAGTTTAACTAACAAACATAGTATATATAAAAAATAATTGTTTGTCCTACTGACAAAAAGAAAAGAGTTCATCATCCATAGTTCTAAATTTGTTTCTAACTATAAAAATGATATAGATTTTTATTTTAATTCAAAAGATTCTTTAATCAATTCTATTTCAAGTATAAAAAATATGAAAGAATGATAAATAAAGATTGTAAAATAACACATACAGTATTTTAATAGGTTTTGACAACTTATAAATAATAACACATTTTTGTTAATATACTTAGAATTATGGTGATTTCTTTTTTTGTGAATGCCATTGTGTAAGCAGTGGGGGTAAATAAAACTAAGAGTATATTATGTGTAAAATGTTAGGGTTTTCCTTTTTAAGTTAAGAAAAAAATATAAAAATTAAAAAAAAATTATTGGCGGGCTTAAACGGGCCGGCCCGTGGCCCTACAGGGCTGGCCCGTTTATTTTTCGGCCCTACAGGGCTGGCCCTTTTAAGCCCGACTTCCCTTTCAAGACTCCAAAATACAAGCCCGGCCCGCGACTTAAACGGGCTTAAACGGGCCGGCCCGACGGGCTCGGCCCGTTTTCCCGGCTCTAGCCGTGACATGCATAGAAAAAAAAAATGTGGTCAACAAAGTGGGTTAGTCAAAAAGTCAGTGGAAAGATGACAAGGACACTACATGGAAAGGCGCCGTGTATGTTATCAATTCTTTTGTCGGCTTTATTCTTTTGTCCATATTCAATTTTGAATTTTTTTAGCCTCATGCATATCTATGCATGCCAGGTGATTTATTATCTAATGCTATCTGGAATGTTTAGTATAAAAATTAATTAATTAATTTAATTAGATTAAAAAAATTTGTTAAGTTAATTATTCATAATAACTATGTATTATTTTTCTTAAAATATCTTTGTTAATCGTATTTATTAGCTAAAATTATCATTTAATACATGTGTAATTATTATAATAACTACTTTAAAAAAATACAAACATAAGAAACAAAGTGACATCAGATCTTGTATTTAGAACTTAATCAGATGTTAAACTAACTCTTATTTTAAAAATTGAAACTAGTAATTAGAGTTTGCAAAATAGGCTAGTTGATTTAAATTTGTTTAAACTGAAAATCGGGTTTAAAAAAATAGAATTTCAGAATAAATGATTTTTTTAAAACCTAACCTTTTAGGTTTGCCCTAAGAACCTGCACTTTTGGAGCCGGCTTAGTTTGGTTTGTCAACTCAATTAATAATTTGGTGGTGATAGTTAAATTAGGTAAGAATTACCTTTTAAAATATGTATGATAAGTTACTACCTCATATCTTTAGCATAAAAGTTAGTTGAGAAATTATATTTACTTTTAAATATAAAATCTTAATTCATTTTATCTCCTGTCTTTCCAAAAAATCCCTCTTGATAATAAAGAGTTCCACCAAAGGGTATTCCAAAATTATTATCTCTTGTATTTTATAAATTTGTAACTTATACTGCTACTTTTTCAGTCCTTAATATAAGACATATTCAAATAATTTAGTTATATTAAAAAAGTTAGGTAAGTTAGTTAATTATAAGAAATATGATATGTTTTTCTTAAAATACTATATTTATTTTTATTAATATGCCCTCTCTCTTATTTGATTATAGTTGATGGAGTATCTATAAAGGTGATTTAAAAAAATAATAAATATAAAAAATAAGTATTACATTTTTGAACTAAAATCAATTCAATAATTAGATGCTATGTTAAGAACAGGAGGAGTATTAAATTCGTGATTTGTTGTAAATTTTATGATTTATGTTAACGCTGTGTTGGATAAACTTATTGTAAAGTTTATTTCCATAATACACTCTATTTTGATTTTTGGGAAAAACATTGGTTTAAAGTACTGGATTGGTTTAAGTTTGTCATCAAATTTTATTATTCTTCACTGATTTTTTTTAAAAGTCAACTTATTTAATAAAACAATACAAAGAAAACCACCAACTGATTCTGATTTAAGATCAGATTAGGGGGTAGAAGTCTAGGAAGAGAAACAAAGTAAAACAGACTAACATAGGGCCTGTTTGTTTGAGCAATTGGGAGGATAAAAGTAGTTTATAGAGATCAAAAGTCTGATTGAGTTATATTATCATATTTAGCATCACTTTTGGTTAGAAATCATTTTGTCTCAAAAAGCCACTTAAGTCATAAGCTAATTTTTATGGCTTATGGCTTATCTTACTTGTCCAAAAGTAACTTTTCAAAATCAAAAGACATTTTTACCTCTATATTTATGTTGTTTTATACTTCTCTCTATATGTTTCTTATGCTTTCAATCAATTTTTACTTATTTATTTTTAATCCTCTTTTAAATTAAAAATATTTTTTATGGTTTCTCTAAAGTTTTAAAATTCAATTCACTCATTAACTTTCACTTTTTCATATTAAATTCATTTAAATTCATTTTATTATGTAAAATTATTTTTTAATCATGTTTCATTATTTATTAAAACTCATACCCATTTGGTAATTTACAAACAAACTTACTTTTACTCAAATATAATCCAAACAACCTTTTATCAATCTTACTTTTACAAACTAACTCTTTTAAACTCCAATTCAAACATAATTCACTTTATCTAATTTAACTTTTGCGTGATCTTACTTTTTTAAAAGTCAAATCAGAAATAAACTTTTTTTTTCACCGCCAATCCAAACGAACTGATAGACACTACCCTTACAAAATATTACTGTTCACTGAATAATGTCTGATTGATTTCTAACGTCAACAAAATTAAAAGATAATTGGCTTATTAATTCATAATATGACCTTTTCAATAATATTTACTTGCTTTTCTCAATAAAATTTATGATCACAATTAATTTAAAACATAAGTAAAAATAACGAAAGAGAAAAAAACTAATTGCCATTAGTCTTAATAGAAAGACTTTACTACTTAAGCACAAATCTCAAGTTTGAATCCGTATGAACATAAGAAACGGCTTTAAAAGAAGCCTGACAATGCTCCATATAATCAGGTAGTGATAACCAAAAAAAAAAATATTTTTCTATATAACTTTGAAAAAAAACTAATATTTAAATAAAAAAGAATTAATTTATACTGAAGCACAAATCTCACAGACTACTTCTTTCAACTCAAAATAACTTCATTTTAGGTTTAATAAGAAAAAAAATATAAAATCTAATTCAATCTAATTTATCCAAATCTTCTAACCAAATCAATCAGAGCACAATATCTAATGGGGACTAGGTTTGGCTTCATGAAAAGATCATCCAAGATTTAAAATTTTTCAGAAAAAAAGTTCTCACAGTTAATGTTGCACAGTATCTTAAACAAGCGACCGACTAATAAAGCCGACTCGAGGGTGACACGGGCTGAGAGACAAAGTGACACGCACGTAGCCCCCATACAGCGTACGCTGGTCCCCACCGCCGCGGATTTTAGCTTATATTTGCCGCGACTTGATCATGCCACGTGGCATTTGTTGTCCTTATTATTTTTATTAATTGAAACAAAACAAAATCAAAACATGTGCAAATATTAAATGATTATAATTCGTGGGGCTTAGGTTGGTTACTCGGCGGCCCATCTCTTTCACGGCCGACGTGGAAATTGTGATAAGATTGAGTTATCTTCTGCCGACTTTCTCCCCATATCCTCATATTCTTCATGCTTTCGTATCCGTGTGCGGGCGCGTTCCCAACTATGACGTGCCATTATTATAGTGATAGTCAATATCAATGTAGTCATTTACTAACATGGTTGGTTTGGAGATTTATTTATTCAGTGTCATTATTTATTTTTATTCACATTTCTATTATTGATCTATTAGTTGTCTCATAGCAATGCTACTTACTAGAGGTGTACAAAAACCCAGTGGTCTGGTCCAGTCCAATCCAGTCCGAAATGGTCGGGTCCAATCCAGTCCAGTCTAAATAAACTATATAGTGAAATTAAACAAGACTAGCTAGTCAGGCTGGACAGGGTTTCAGACCAAGTAATCAGACCACCTAGACTGGTCCAGTCCAGTCGAGGTGATTTTTTTTATTTTTTAATAATTTGTAATTTAGATGTTATCTTTATTTTTTAAAAATATTTTTAAAATTTTTTATGTATTTATAATGAAGTCTTAATATTTTAGGATGAGTTTACATGATTATAGGTGTTTTTTATTGTCTTAAATTGTATTTATGATGTTGAAATTTTACTTCCCATAAAGGAAAAAAAAAAACAAGAAAATTAGAAACCTAGACTATTTGGACTAGTTCACCAGTCTGGTAGACCAAGTCTAATCCAATACGATCTCGGGTCACCACTAGATTGAATCAGACCATAGACTACAAAACCCAATCCAACCAAAAATCAGACCAAACTTCGAGTTGGGCTCTGGTCTAGTCTGACTTGTCCATTGTATAGCCCTGATACTTGTCATGTTTAGATGAGATATCAGGTAGGGGTTTGGCGTTCACAATATATGTGCGTGTATTTAATTATATTAAGTAAAAAAAAAAATCAGGTTAACTACCCGCACATATAAATTTGTTAATGCTGCTACTAGGATAGCCTGTCCTCGTTGCTATTGATATTAACTTTATCTCAGTAAGAATAAAAATCTTACGTCTAAAAAATTATTTGAGCAGTTGTTTAGCAGGTGGAGTTCCATTACTACAGGTCAATAACAAATAATGCAATATATTAAAATAAAGGATTGATGGTCATTTTTGTTCCAAAAATATCTTTAAAAAAACTGTAGATACCTGAATGTGTTTTAACTCAGAAATAGAATGAGTTAATTCTATTATTTTTGTATTTCTTTAACATGACTATTGATTTATTTCTAAATTTTACGCATGTCATAAGATAATGAATATTGGGCTTACAAGAATGATAAGAAAACAAAATGAGATAGCGAACTATGGTTGTTGAGATGAATATGCAATTATAAATTCATAATGATTATGTATAAAAAAGAATTAGTGCAGCATCTATGTGATGAAAGTTAGAGGAAATCAACAAGATCATTGGGAAAAAAAAGTAATTAATCCAAGGTGATTTTTTAATAAACAATACATCTGAATAGTTGGTTGTTTATAGATACAACTGCGTAAGATAGTTCATGTTGTCAAACCCAACTAATAAGATGAGATTTGTTGTTATACCATTAAATTTCTAATTAACTTTTATATTTAGAGCCGGAGGTAATATAAGAGGGTATTTGAATAAAACTAAATTATGGTTTGAAAAACAATGCCTGAAAAAAAAAGTTATTTTGAAACTAGATTTTGTATAAAAAGTGATTTTAATAAAATGAGACTATTTAGATAGTTGTTATCAGAATTACTTTTTTCATGTACAAATTACTAAAAAAAGATATAAGTTAATATGATAATTACATAAAATATAGACTTTAATTTATATCTTTGTTTGAAATAATAAATTTGTAAATAATACTTTTTTTGCCAACATAATAAATAATATGTGTATGAATTTATAAATATGCTACATTAGTCCTTAATATAAGAGCTAAATAACTAATTTGTAAATACATGCAATCATCATAGGAATTACTTGAGGGCAAGATGTATAAATATGGGAAACAGAATGGATTGATGTACTATATTTAGAATCGAATTAAATATCTAATTAGCTTTTATAAGTTAGTGTGTAAGACTAGTTTATTATTTATATAAATAATAATTAAATGTCTACATATTTATAAAATATAAAATTAAATATATTTTTATATCTCAAACCATGATTTTATACCTCCAAAAACAAAAAAAAATTCACTTTTGGAAAACCATGGTTTCATACCCCAAATGATGGTTTCCAATTTAAAAGTAATTTTGAAAAAAAATTGTTTTTGGAAGATTTTTCTCAACATTTGAAAAAAGTACCCAAACAACCCCTAAGAACTAATTGAGTGTTGAATTTAATTTTAAATATAAGATCTTAGTTTATTGTGTTTGTATTTTTTTTTTTGAAATATCCTTATTAATTGTAAGGGGTTCTCACCAAGTAATAATTTCAATAATTTAATACACATAATTGAAAATTATAGTTAAAGAAGACCAACACATTTGTGAGAAATAATCAATTTAACTAATTTTTTTAATATTTTTAAATTGGTTATTTAAGGCTTATATTAACTGCTAGAGTTAGTTAGTACTACCTCCAGTCCTAATTATAAGAGCCACTTGACTAATTTGAAGAAATTAAGGAAAGAAGTTAAATTAGTTATTTGTAATAAATAGATGTTGTCTTTCTTAAAATATCTTTACTAATCAAGTATATTGGCTAAAACTATAATTATTAGAAGGACTATCTTAAAAAAAATTGAGTAAATGTGAGAAATAAAATGAATTAGGGTCTTATATTTAGAACCAATATAAAAGTTAAATAAAATCTTATATTAAGGACCGGAAGTAGTATAATTTTTCAAAAAACAACTCTACAATTGTACATCCAAATACAAGGAAATTGATGTGAGGGCACTGCATATTTAGAACTTGAGAAGATAAAGCCACCGAATAAACAAGGTCCCCCGGAAACGGAGCATCCCACTAAGTGAACAAGGGGGGAAGGCCTAACGGGTTGAGTAGTTTTCAGTTATGACTAGTCAAATCAAATGTTGTCTCCCAAATCCAAATCCCACAAAAAGTGCAGTAATAAAGGGTCCCATTATCCTGCTCCTGCTCAAAAGCAAGCACTGTTTTTTTCTTGTTCAAATAGGAAAAGCAAACACTTTCGGTTTGAGTTAAGTGAAAGAAACTGGATCTTCTTAGATAAGGTTAACAGTTCGAATTTGATGGATGAAACAGACAATGCTGAGCCAATGGCATGTTACTGCATTGGCACCTGGCTGCTTCTCCCAAAATCCTTCAGTCACAGGCGTATGTTATTGTAGAATGTGTCCTGGTTCATTCTTCTTAATTTAACAATAAAAACAATAGTAACAAGCTTGATTTCACTAAATGAAATTGATCAAATGGATTTAATGATATTATTATACTCTAACAACAATTAATTTTTAAATAAATTTAAATTTTTAAATAAATTGTTATCTAAAAGGTTCCCTCAATAATTGCACTAAATTTTCTTTTATTGTTTTTTGTAAGATTCTATACTGTCTAATCTATGATATTTATGACACTTCTAATAGCTGTCTTTGTGCATGTACAAATTATTTAAAGGATTTTTTTATCATTTTTTTCAATAGGCACTACACCAATCTCTTCTCACATGTATGTTCACTATAAATTTTAACTTTTTTATATAACTAAGTATCTAATCCACATCTTCATCTCAGTCATCCCAACTTTATAAAATAAAAGGAAAAGAAAAAGGATAACGTTGAAAAAATTATTTTTAATGCAGTTTGATAAAGAGCTAGCACTTTGGATTTTTCCTTTGAATTGAATATATAATGAACGAAGATAGCAATACATCCAACATGAACCTAATATGTATGTAGGTGTAAGATGTCACTGAGATTGTCTCCTATTCACGTGTGTAAACAGGACTCCCCGCTGACAGGAAGTGTCCACCAACCATTTTAACGTCCTTTCCACAATGTGATTGGGAAGCCACGCCAACAGGTCTCATCTTTTAATTACATGAGAATAAGATCAGCGGTGTTATATGGTAATGAAATGTGGGCTTAAAGAAAAAAGCAAAGCGTAAAATTAGAGCGACAGAAATGAGAATGTTAAAATGACTCTGTGGTCATACAAAAAAAAATTAACATTTAAAAATGACAATATCATAACAAAAATAAGTGTAATAGAAGTTCATCAAGAAGTGGAAAGGGAATGAATTTTGTCAGTGTCCCATCCCGGTCTCGTCGGGATCAGGAAAGGACAGGGACGTCCCGCTCCCTTTTTTTTTAAAAAAACTTATAATTTTAGATGAATTTTTTTATGTTATAATGCTTATTTTTCATTGGATTTCTAAAGTTAAAAAAATCATAAAAAAATATTATGTAAAAAACTCAATTATATAATATAAAAAGATGTAAAAATAATGCTGTAAAAAAATATAGGGAAAAAAAAACACTATATAGTCTTTATGAATTTTATTGAGGAATGAGATTTTGTTAAGATAATACTACAACTTAAGAGCTAAAATCACTATAAAAATAATAATTATTGTTAATAAGTAAATTAAATAATCTAATAATAATTATTAATAAATAACTTTTTTAAAAAAAAAAACCTCAAGACAGGATGGGATGAGACAACCTTCCCCATCCCAGTCACTATTCCCGTCCCTCTTGTACCTATCCTGTCTTGAAATTTTTGTCTCGTCCCGAACTCACCGGGACTGGGAATAACGATCGAGGGAACAAATGAACACCCCTAATGTAACACCTATCAAAGAGAAAATAATTGAACATTGTTTGAGATGATTTGGACATGTACAGAAAAGGACCATTGGAAGCGCAATGAGAAAGGTATATCACACAATTTAGAGTCATAAAAGAAGGTAGAGGAAGATTTAAGAGAACGCTTAATGAGATCATTGAACGAGATTTT